>NC_088810.1:3026272-3173772 GCF_011386835.1 Chrysemys picta bellii | reverse complement strand
TTGCGTTTGGGGGGTTCTGGGGAGCTGTGGGGTGGGGGCCTGTGTTGGGGTGCTGTGGGGAGGACTGTGGGGCGTTGTTGGGGGGTCTGTGTTTGGAAGGATTGGGGGCTTGGATGGTTGAGGGCATTATGAGGGCTGTGTTTGTGGGGTGTTCTGGGGAGCTGTGGGGGGGGCCTGTGTTGGGGGTGCTGTGAGGAGGACTGTGGGGCACTGTTGGGGGCTGTGTGTTGGAGGCTATTGGGGGATTCGGGGGCTGTGTTTGGAGGGAATTAAGTGGGCTTTGTTTGTGGGGGTTCTGGTGAGCTGTGGGGGTGTGGGCCTGTATTGGGGTGCTGTGGGGTGGACAGTGGGGCATTGTTGGGGGATTGTGTGTTGGGGGCTGTTGGGGGGCTGTGTTTCCGGGGAATTGGGGGGTTGGGGTAATTATGGGGGCTGTGTTTGTGGGAGGTTCTGGGGAGCTGTGTAGGGTGTGGGCCTGTGTTGGGGTGCTGTGGGGAGGACTGGGGGATGTTTTGGGGGGGCTGTGTGTTGGGGGCTGTTGGAGGGTTCAGGGGCTGTGTTTGTGGGGAGTTTGGGGGAACTGTGGGGAGTATGGGCCTGTGTTGGGGTGATTTGGGGAGACTGTGGCGCGTTGAGGGGGATTGGGAGTTGGGGGGTATTTGTGGGGGGTTCTGGGGAGCTGTGGGGATGTGGACCTGTATTTGGGTGCTGTTGGGAGGACTGTGGGGCGTTGTTGAGGGGCTGTGTTTGGGGGGATTGGGGTCTGTGGGGGGTTGGGGGCATTATGGGAGCTGTGGTTGTGGGGGGTTCTGGGGAGCTGTAGGGTGGGGGCCTGTATTGAGGTGCTGTGGGGAGGACTGTGGGGTGTTGTTGGGGGCCTGTGTTGGGCGGTTGTTGGTTGGGGGAACTGGGGGGGGGAATGGGGGCCTCTGTTTGGGGGGGCCTGCTGTGCCAGCCCCGCCTCCATGAGGGGAGTGGGGTCCGTGTGTCCGTCAGCCTGTCAGTCGTCCATCCCCCCACCTCCAGTGCTGGTTCCCACAGACAATTAGATCCAGGCTCTCCCCCCCTGCAGAGTCTCATATTTCCCCGTTAAGTGACTCAGGCCTTCCCAAACCAGGGCCATGGCAATTCCCCCTCCCCGGCTCTGCCGGTGCCCTTCACTCCCGACCCGCAGCCCCCACACTAGCCCAGCCCTGGAGTGGGCTGTGGCCGGGGCGGGGGGAGGAGGGGGGTTAGGACTACTGGCTTTACGCCAGCCTATGGAGCAACCCAACAAACTCAGCACACGGTGGTGGGCGCCCTCAGACCACATCCTCGCACCGACAGGTCACAGGGGCCGGGCCCATCCGCGGCTCTGAATCTACCCGTGGAAACACAAACAGTCGTTCGCAAAACCCCAACCCCAGGAAAACAAACCCCGTTAAAAACCTCTTGACTTAGCAAAATTCCCGGCTGCCTGGTGGGCAGAGAGAGAACCACCAAAAGCCACCGGCCGGGCCCGCGCCGGAACCACGTCGGCCTGACGCTGGCCGAGGAATTTCAAACGGAGCAAGGGAGGTGGGATGCCCTGGGGCGACGCCGCTGGGCTCCTGCGTCCGGTTCTGGGGCCCACGGTTCACCAGGGACGTTGGCCGGTTGGGGAGGGCTCAGAGAAGGGCCGGGAGGACAATGAAGGGGTTAGGAGACCGGCCTTAGAGCCAGAGGCAGGTGAGAGGCGCCGTGGTTCTCTTTTCCTCTGCGGGCTCCTAAAACCTTTCACATGCAGGCACAGACCCCTTGGGAAACGTTAGCCAGCGTCTCTGGGCCCCCCGGGGCCCCGCTGGCCACGGGTTGGCGAAGGGCTGAGTTGATCCTGTCTGTCCGTAACGACACGGGGAGCAAATAATCAGGCAGGAAATAAGGCGAGACTTGTGACCCGAGGGGGGGATGAACCGGGGGGCAGTGGGGGCAGTTGCCCGAGGGGTTGGGTGGAGTCTCGGCCCCCAGCAATTTTTAAATCAGGCTGGTTCGGTTGATGGGGACGGAAGAAAAGTCGAGGGGGTGGGGAGGTGTAAGATCACAAATGTTTGGGGGATGTCGATTTGTCGGCTGGATTTGAGAAGGGAAAAATTGTTGGAAGTGGCAAAAATATTTAGCAAAAAGGGGAAACTCTGTGTGTGTGTGTGTGTGTGTGTGTGTGTCCATGCTGCCCCCTGCTGAAGGGGACAGGCCTTGCTTTGTGTGTGTGTGTGTTGCTATACAGCATGTTTGTGTGTTCATGTCTGTCTCTGTGTGTTACTATGTACAGTGTGTATCTATCACTGTATATATAGTGTGTGTGTATTCTGTGTGTGTTGCTGTACACTGTGTGTGTGTGTGTGTGTGTGTGTGTGTGTGTCCCAGCACCCCCTGCTGGCGGGCACAGGCCCTGCTGTGTGTGTGTGTGTGTGTCTGTGTATGTGTGTGTTGGTGTGTTAGTGTCCCTGCTGCCCCCTGCTGGAGGGGACAGGCCCTGCTGTCTGTGTGTGTGTGTGTGTGTGTGTGTGTGTGTTGCTATATCGCACGTCTGTCTCTGTGGGTTGCTATGCACAGTGTGTATCTATAACTATATATATGATGTGTATTCTGTGTGTGTTGCTATACCTTGTGTGTGTGTTCTCTTTGGGTGTGTCAGTGTGTCTCTGTACAGCCCCATCGCTCCCCTACCCCCCAGCTCAACAGAACCCCCCTAGGGGCCTCCAGTCGCTAGCCAGGCTACAGGCTGCAGCCGGGTGTCACCCAGCAGACCCCGAGCTACAGCTGCCGTCCCAGCCCTGGGGGAGCGGCTGTGGTTAGCACCGGGGCTGGGTGACACATGGCCCAGCGCAGCCAGCGCGGCTGCGGCAGGAAGGGGCCGTGGGAGGATGTGGCTGACTCTGTCCCCAGTTGCGGTTGGGATCAAGGGAGTGTGGGGAGGGGTGGGGAGTCCCCAGGGGTTGCTTGGGAAGGATTCAACTCCAGATCCACGATCCAGTCAGCACAGAGACACACCACAGAGTCTGCACCCCTTCCTGCCGCTCCGACCCCCAGCTCCCCCCCACCACTGTAAGCATTAGACCCCACTCCCCTGCCAGAGCCGGGGACAGAACCCAGGAGTCCTGGATCCCAGCCCCCCTGCTCTAACCACTAAACTTCCCTCCCCTCCCAGAGCCAGGGACAGAACCCAGGAGTCCTGCTCCCAGCCCCCCTGCTCTAACCACTAGACTCCCCTCCCCTCCCCGAGCCAGGGAAAGAACCCAAGAGTCCTGGGTCCCAGCCCCCCTGCTCTAACCACTAGACCCCACTCCCCTCCCAGGGCTAGGGAGAGAACCCAGGAATCCTGGCTCCCAGCTCCCCTGCTCTAACCCTGTCAAGGCTGAATCCCCACTCTGGCACTTCGAGTGCAGAAGTGGGGGCCCTCAAGGATACTAAACATTCATACAGGCCATTCCAGGCTTGTATTAAACTCCCAGGGTTACAGCTTTTCTCTGACCTCAGCTTGGTAAATGCTACCACCACCCAAATGCAAAAAACCCCCTTGGACCCAGGAAGGAGCACTTGGGATTTCCTCCCTGTGGGGTACCCTCAAGCCCTTTCACCCCCACTCTGAGACAGAAAACAAAAGAAATTACCTGTTGCTACCAGAGACTCAAACAACATGTGCACAAACCTCTTAGGACGCCAAAAATCCAATCTTGTTCTTAAAAAAGGTAAATTTTATTAAAAAGAAAAAGAAAGAAAAAACATCTGGAATTTAGGCTTTTGCTAGATTTAAAAAGAGCAATTCCAAAAATCAAGCACCTAAAATAGCTTTTTGGGGTTCAGCTTAAAGATTACAAGCAAACAAAAGCATCAGGGGTTAGCGCAGAGGAGTCCACAAGGCAAAATAAGAAATAAACCTGATCGCGTCTATCTGGACATTCCCTGTCCCAATGATTCCTTCCAGGTATGGAAAATAATTTTTCATACTTGATTCAAACCTTACACAGCATTCCTGCTATTCGCATGGCTGCTCCTGTCCCTGTAGCCATAGGCGCCGACTCCGTGGGTGCTCTGGGGCTGGAGCACCCACGGGGAAAAATTGATGGGTGCTCTGCACCCACCGATAGCTCCCCGCCCCGCCCCGCCCCACTGCCCCAGCTCACCTCCACCTCCGCCACCTCCCCTGAGTGTGCCGCATGCCCGCCTTTCCCCCAGCTCCCAGCGTTTGTGCCACGAAACAGCTATTTCGCGCAGCTGGGAGGGAGCGGGGAGGAGGGTGAACGCAGCAAGCTCGGGGAAGAGGCAGGGCCAGGGTGGGGATTTGGGGAAGGGGTCCAATAGGGGCAAGGAGGGGGCGGAGATGGGGCGGGGACTTTGGGGAAGGGATTGGAATGGGGGCGGGGAAAGGGTGGAGTCGGGGCAGGGCCAGGGCGGGGCGGCAGTCCAGAGAGAACAACAGACAAAGGGGAAGTTTCTTTCCCAATTTTAAAAAGTTCGACCTTCCCATTGGCTCTTTTGGTCAGGTGCCCACTTCCTGTTCTTTATCTGGGGGACTTTTTAACCATTTACAGGTAAAGCAAGTAAAGAACAGCTACCAAGGGGGATTTTACAACTAATTGGCCCCCTTCATTTATCACCCCCCACCCCCAAATCACAGCCAGTGCTGGCCAGCCTGGTTCAGGTCGGGTCTACACCAGCTGGAATTTCTTCCTGGAGGTTTAGGAAACAGAGTTAATAAGATACACGCACCTCTAATTTCACTACTAATTACATGAAGAACTAAATCGCCCTTTTTACATTTCAAGGACTACAATGACTTAGAATGCAGGGACATTTTCACCCGGCTGATTCTGGGAAACCTTCCTGGGAGAGTGCATCAGCCACTTCGTTAGAGGCTCCTGAAATGTGCGGTATCTCAAAATCAAAGGCTTGAAGAGCTAAACTCCACCGAAGATGTTTTTTGTTAGTCTCTTTGACCGTGTGAAGCCACTTCAGTGCAGCATGGTCAGTCTCCAGGTGGAACCGCCGTCCCCAAATGCATGGGCGTAGCTTCTCCAGAGCACACCCAATGGCGTAACATCCTCTTTCTGACATTGGCCAGTGGCTTTCCCTCTCAGAAAGCTTTTCCCACATCAGGCTCGGACGCATCTGCGGTTATGACGAACGGTGGGTCGAAGTCTGGGGCCCTCAGTACAGGGTCAGACGTAAGGGCCGGTTAAAGGCTTGCTGACACTTCTCAGTCCACTGAACTGCATTTGGCTGTTGTTTCCTGGTCAGGTCTGTCGGTGGGGTGGCAATTTGGCTGTAGTTTGGTACAAATCGTCGGTAATACCCGGCCAAGCCCAAGAAGGATTGGACCTGCTTCTTTGACTTGGCGACAGGCCAATTTTGGATAGCATTTACCTTAGCCTGTAGGGGGCTGATAGTTCCTTGAGCCACCTGGTGTCCAAGGTACATTACCCTGTTTAGGCCTGTTTGACACCTTTTTACCTAATGGTTAATCCTGGATCCCTCATGTGCTGGAAGACAGCTTGGAGGTGTTCCAGGTGTTCTGCTCAGGAATCTGAGACTATAGCCACATCCATAGGCGTGCGCACGGGGTGTGCCGGGGGTGCCCAGGCACACCCTAATGCAGGGATGGGCAAATGGCTTCACTCCCCTGGCGCAGCAAGCCGCCGGCCCCTCTCCCGCCTTCCCCCCTCCTCTGAAGCCAGGCTCCAGGAATATTGAGGGCTGGGGGCTCTGCTCCACCGATATCTGGAGCTGGGTCTCTCCCCGGCCCCCGCCTGACACCACCACCACCCCCCGTGGGTCTCCCCCCCGCCCCGCCGTGTCCCTGCCTGAAAGAAAGCGGCGCGCGCCTCTCCCCTGCCTGCTTGTGCAGCTGGTGTGCCTGCTGTCTGCTGCCCCAGGGTCCTAGTGCTCCCCTTCCCACATGGCAGGGCAGGCTGCCCTTATCCTGTCCTTCCACCCTAGCCCTGAGCCTCTCCAATGCCCCAAACCCCTCAACCCCAGCCCCAGCCCTCATCCCCCACACCCTAATCCTCTGCCCCAGCTCTGAGCCCGTTCCTGCATCATGAACCCCTCAACCCCAGCCCTCATCCCCCCATACCTTCTGCCCCAGCCCTGAGCTCCCTCCTGCATCATGAACCCCTCATCCTCAGCCCCACAGCCCTCATCCCCCCGCACCCTAATCCTCTGCCCCAGCCCTGAGCCCCCTCCCACACCCCAAACCCCTCATCCCCAGCCCCAGCCAGAGCCCTCATCCCCCGCACCCTAATCCTCTGCCCCAGCCCTGAGCTCCCTCCTGCATCATGAACCCCTCAGCCCCACAGCCCTCACCCCTGAACCCCCTCCTATTCCCAAACTCCCTCCCAGAGCATGCACCCCCTCTCCCTTCCCATACACTCCCTCCTGCCCCCAATCTCCATCCCAGAGCCTGCACCCCTCACCCCCTCCTATGCCCCCAGCCCAGAGCTTGCACCCCTCACCCCCTCCTATTCCCAAACTCCCACCCAGAGCGTGCACCCCTCCCCCTTCCCACACACCCCCTCCCACTCCCAAACTCCCTCCCTGAGCCTGCACCCCTCACCCCCTCCTATGCCCCCAGCCCAGAGCCTGCACACAAACTCTGTCCCAGAGCCTGCACCCCTCACCCCCTCCTGCACATCCACCCCTTGCCCCAGCCCAGAGCCTGCACCCCTCACCCCCTCCTATTCCCAAACTCCCACCCAGAGCGTGCACCCCTCCCCCTTCCCACACACCCCCTCCCACTCCCAAACTCCCTCCCTGAGCCTGCACCCCTCACCCCCTCCTATGCCCCCAGCCCAGAGCCTGCACCCAAACTCCATCCCAGAGCCTGCACCCCAGACCCCCTCCCCCACCCAAACTCCATCCCAGAGTCTGCACCCCTCCCCCACCCTAACCCCCAGCCCAGGACCTGCACCCCAGACTTCCTCCCCCCACCCAAACTCCCTCCCAGAGCCTTAGGCAGGTGGGGGGTGGAGTTGGGGGGGGGGCAGGTTCTGGGCACCACCACAATTTTTACAAACCTGCCACCCATGCGCAGGGCAGCGTGTCTGGCTCTGCGCAGAGCAAAACATGCTGCTAGGAACCTCATGGTAAGGGGTCCGGGGCCGGGGGGGCGGGTTGGCTAAGGGGTGGGGGCAGTCAGGGGACAGGGAGCAGGGTGGGTTGGATAGGGGGTGGGATCCCGGGGGCGTGGTTAGGGGTGGGAGCAGTCAGGGAGTAGAGGGGGGTTGGATGGGGCATGGGAGTCCCGGGGTCTGTCAGGGGCGGGGGGTGGATAGGGGTCAGGGCAGTCAGGGGACAGGGAGCAAGGCCGGTCCTGGGGGGCAGTTAAGGTGGGGGGGTCTCTGGAGGGGGTGGTCAGGGGACAAGGAGCTTGGGGGGGTTGGATGAGTCGCGAGTTCTGGGGGGGCTGTCAGGAGGCAGGGGTGTAGAGAAGGGTTGGGGCAGGGTTGGGGGGGTTTATGAGTCACAAGTTCTGGGGGTCCTATCGGGGGCGGGGAGCAGTTGGATGGGGCGTGGGAGTCCCGGGGGTCTGTCTGGGGGCGGGGGTGTGGATAAGGGTCGGGGCAGTCAGGGGACAGGTAGGGGGTAGGGTCCTAGGGGGGCAGTCAGGGGACAAGGAGCAGGGAGGCTTAGATGGGGGTGGGGTCCTGGGGGGCAGTTAGGGGCAGGGGTCCCAGGAGGGGGTAGTCAGGGGACAAGGAGCAGGGAAGGTTGGGGGTTCTGAGGGGGGCAGTCAGGGGGGCGGGAAGTAGGAGGAAGTGGATGGGGCAGGGTGGGGGCGGGGCTATGGCACGGCGGGCGTGGGGCTAGGGCGGGGCTCCCTGGGTGCACACCCTAATGAATGTGCTGTGCACGCCTATGGCCACATCGTCAAGGTAGGCGACTGCAAATTCCCCAAATCCAGCCAGAAGGTTATCTACCAGTCTCTAGAAGGTGGCGGGTGCATTTCGCAGTCCGAAAGGGGGCACATTAAATTCATACAGCCCTGCATGGGTGATGAAGGCTGACCTTTCCTTGGCTGGGTCATCCAGCAGCACTTGCCAGTCCCCCTCAGTTAAGTCTACGGTGGAGATGAACGGGGCACGTCCCAGTTTCTCCAACAGCTCATCTGTGCCCGGCATTGGATAGTTCTCTGGGAGAGTTACAGCATTTAGCTGAGTTACAAAAGCGGATTTCCCTGTCTGGTTTGGCAACCAGAACCACTGGAGAGGCCCATGCACTCTCAGAGGGGTGGACTACACCAATCTGTAATATGTCCTGGAGCTCGGTTTCTATGGCGGTTTTGGCTTGAGGAGCCATCCGGTAGGGTTGGGCTCTAATTGGGCGAGCATTACCTGTGTCAGCGGAGTGGTACGCCCGTTCTGGCCGTCCTGGGGTGGCGGAAAACATTGGCGCGAAGCTGGTGCACAGCTCCTGGATTTGCTGTCGCTGCTTACGCCCAAGGGCCGTGGAAGGGCTCACCTCTTCCATGCCACCGTGGTACACTCCTTCAGGCCACTCAGTGTCTCTCTCTCCTGGGCTGTAAACTGGAGAACCTCGATTTCTCGGGAATAAAAGGGCCTGAGAGAATTAACAGGGTACATTTTAGGTTTTAGGGTGGGGGTGGGGGTGGGGGGACTTTTTAACCCTTTACAGGTAAAACAAGTAGAGAACAGCTACCAAGAGGGATTTTAGAGCTAACTGGCTGGCTGGGTGTCCATCAGAGGGAGCTACTCCCCCACCACACACACACACATTTCATTTATCACAATCCCCTAGATCCCACTCCCCGCCCAGGGCCAGGGAGAGAACCCAGGAGTCCTGGCTCCCAGCTCCCCCTGCTCTAACCACTAGACCCCACTCCCCGCCCAGGGCCAGGGAGAGAACCCAGGAGTCCTGGCTCCCAGCTCCCCCTGCTCTAACCACTAGACCCCACTCCCTGCCCAGGGCCAGGGAGAGAACCCAGAAGTCCTGGCTCCCAGCTCCCCCTGCTCTAACCACTAGACCCCACTCCCCACCCAGGGCCAGGGATAGAACCCAGGAGTCCTGGCTCCCAGCTCCCCCCCGCCCCCCGCTCGAACACATCAGCCTCAGCTGGATTTAGTCCGACCAGCACACGCTGCACATGGGTCTAGGACAGGGATAAAGATGAGCGGACAAGGTGCGATGCACAATTTCATCAGCAGGTGGCACCTAAATCATTCCAGAACATACAGGCGACTTCTGGGTTCTCTCCCCAGCTCTGGGAGGGGAGTGGGGTCTAGTGGTTACAGCAGGAGATGAGGGTTGGGAGCCGGGACTCCTGGGTTCTCTCTCAGGCTTGGGGAGGGGAGTGGGGGCTGGTGGGTTAGAGCAGGGGTGGGGCTGTGAGCTGGGACTCCTGGGTTCTCTCCCAGGCTTGGGGAGGGGAGTGGGGGCTGGTGGGTTAGAGCAGGGTGGGGCTGGGAGCCAGGACTCCTGGGTTCTATCTCCAGCTCTGGGAGGGGAGTGGGGTCTAGTGGTTACAGTGGGGGGAGGCTGGGAGCCGGGACCCCTGGATTCTCTCCTGGGCTCAGGAAGGGGAGCGGGGTCAAGTGGTTAGAGCAGGGGGGGCTGGGAGCAGGACTCCTGGGATCTATCCCCAGCTATGGAAGGGGAGTGGTGTCTAGTGGTTACAGTGGAGGGGCTGGGAGCCAGGACTCCTGGGTTCTCTCCTGGGCTCAGGGAGGGGTCAAGTGGTTAGAGCAGGGTGGCCTGGGAGCAGGACTCCTGGGATCTATCCCCAGCTATGGAAGGGGAGTGGTGTCTAGTGGTTAGACCAGGGGGGCTGAGCACCAGGACACATGGAATCAGAGAACTGGAAGGGACCTCGAGAGGTCATCTCCTCCAGTCCCCTGCACTCAAGGCAGGACTACGTATTATCTAGACCAGGCGTGATCAAACTACGGCCCGGGGGCCACATCTGGCCCTTCAGATGTTTTAATTCTCGAGCTCCCGCTGGGTACCAGGGTCCAGGGCTTTCCCCGCTCCAGTTGGGGAGCGGGGTCAGGGGCTTGCCCCGCTCTGCGCGTGCCATGACTCCACGCGGCTCCTGGAAGCAGTGGGCATGTCCCCCATCTGGCTCCTACACATAGTGGCAGCCAGGGGGCTCCGCACGCTGTCCCGACCCCAAGCGCTGCCTCTGCAGCTCCTATTGGCTGGGAACCGTGGCCAATGGGAGCTGCAGGGGCGGTGCCTGTGGACGGGGCAGTGCACGGAGCTGCCTGGCCACGCCGTTGCGTAGGAGCCGGAGGGGGGACATGCTGCTACTTGAGGTAAGCACCGCCTGGAGCTTGCACCCCTGACTCCCCCCTCCCATGCCCCAACCCCCTGCCCCAGCCCTGATCCCCCTCCTGCACCCCCAACCCTCATCCTCAGCTCCACCCAGAGCCTGCACCCCCAGCCAGAGCCCTCACCCCCTCCCGCACCCCAACCCCCAGTTTCGTGAGCATTCATGGCCCGCCATACAATTTCCATACCCAAAGTTTGCCCACCCCGATCTAGACCATCCCTGGTTCTCTCCTGGGCTCTGGGAGGGGAAGGGGGTGTAGTGGTTAGAGCAGGGTGGGGGGCCTGGCACATCCCTCGGGCTCCTGCTTTGTCTCAGTGACAGGCGGGCGGCCCCAGGGGACGGGTGTTGCCGGGCGGAGGTTCCCCGGCAGCTGGAGAGGAAATGTCAGCGCCCTGAGCCATGGCCTGATTACCGCTAAGCACAGACTGTTTGGGAGACGGCTACCCTGCTGCCATGGCAACGGGACCCCGCCAGCCTCTGACCACTAGATCCCGCTGCCCTCCCTGAGCCTGGGAGAGAACCCAGGAGTCCTGGATCCCAGACCCCCACCCCCTCTAACCACTAGATCCCACTGCCCTCCCTGAGCCAGGGAGAGAACCCAGGAGTCCTGGCTCCCAGACCCCCACCCCCTCTAAGCACTAGATCCCACTGCCCTCCGTGAGCCAGGGAGAGAACCCAGGAGTCCTGGCTCCCAGACCCCCATCCCCTCTAAGCACTAGATCCCACTGCCCTCCCTGAGCCAGGGAGAGAACCCAGGTGTCCTGGCTCCCAGACCCCCACCCCCCCCTGCTCTAACCACTAGATCCCGCTGCCCTCCCTGAGCTGGGGAGAGAACCCAGACATCCTGGTTCCCAGACTCCCACTCCCCTGCTCTAACCGCTAGATCCCGCTGCCCTCCCTGAACCGGGGAAAGAACCCAAGAGTCCTGGCTCCCAGACCCCCACCCCCTCTAACCACTAGATCCCACTGCCCTCTGCGAGCCAGGGAGAGAACCCAGGTGTCCTGGCTCCCAGACCCCCACCTCCCCCTGCTCTAACCGCTAGATCCCGCTGCCCTTCCTGAGCTGGGGAGAGAACCCAGGTGTCCTGCTCCCAGACCCCCATCGCCCTGATCTAACAGCTAGATCTCACTCCCCTCCCTGGGAGCCCAGACTCCGGGGAGAGAACCCAGGAGTCTGGGCTCTCAGAAGCCTCCTGCTCTAACCACTAGACTCCCCTCCCCTCCTGAGTCATGCTGCCATTCCCTTGTTTCCCCGATTGCCCAATGCTCAGTCTGGTCTGGGGAGCGCCTGACTGAGGTCAGGGCTGAGTCAGCCCATTGTGCAGAGAGTATGCTGGGAAGGCTTCCCCTGAACCCTGTCCCGTGCCAGTGTGTGCCGGGAAGGCTGCCATAGAGAGAGCCTCCGGGATCCCGGGCCAACCTGCAGCTCCTCCCACACACCTGTCTAGGCCTGGGACACCTCCCTCCCAGGCGACGCTGCTCCTCGAGAAGGTGCCGTCTCCCCTGTATCCAGCCTCCAGTGGCAGGGAGTTCCACTGGGTAACAGTGTGCGAGCTCAGTGGGGCAATGCCTGGCCCAACGGGTCTGGCTACCACTGCTAATCCCCAGTGGCAGGGAGTCCCATGGGTTAACCCCAGTGGCCGGGAGTTTCTCAGGTTAAACCCGCTGATGCCCAGTGGCAGGGAGTCCCGCAGGTTCTCCCCACTAATCCCCCAGTGACTGGGAGTCTCCTATACCCCTGTTTTGCCACAAGTCCCATTCCCCTGGTTGCTACGCTCACTAATCTGTCCGTTGCTTCACAGCTCTGATCCCCGGGCCGGCCCGGGGTGGGGTGCATGAGGTCAAAGCGAATGGAATCGGCAAAGCCGGGAACTCCCCATTCACACCCCTGCGAGATGCAGACTCAGGGATCCTGGAAGCTGGAGTCAGAGGGCACCGGGGGGGAGGGGCGGTGTTAGTGGGGCTGGTGGGCTGGGGTTATGGAGGGGCTGGGGCAGTCAAGTCAAGGAGGGTGGGGGGTGGGCTGGGGGCAGGGAGGGGCCAAGACGTGGGCCTACTGGGGCAGAGCGCTGGGGGACAGGGTCAGTGAGATCAAGGGGGCAGAGGTGGGTCTGGGGGCCTGAGGTTAGGGAGAGTCTGGAGGTTACAAGGTTGGGGGCTGGGGGGGCACTGGGAAGGAGTGGGGGGCAGGGAGCCCGGCAGCTGGGGGCCTCCAGGACAGAGATCCAGCCCCTTGGCTGGCACCGGGGAGGTCACAACCTCCCTGGACTGTCGGGTGGTGGGGCCGCAGGTTCTCAGCCAGGTTACCCTAGCACGTATTGGGGCACATTCCCTCTGAGAGGCAAAGCAGAGGGCAGGACGCCTGGGTCCTCTCCCCGGCCGTGCCCTCTGGAAAGGGGGCAGGATCATCCGGCTGCCTTCGGGCAGGGCCAGGAGCCCGGAGCAGAGATTCACGGCTGGGGAGTGGGGATTACACCAGCCGGACACCTGGGTCCCAGCTCAGGGCAGAGGTCTGGTAGCTCAGATACATGCCCCCACCTCACTGTGTTTCCCCCATCCCAGCATGGGTGTGGAGGGGGCTGAGTCCCTGTGGTCCATCCAGGGAGTGGGTCAGTGTCCGGGGTGGGCGGGGGCTGAGACCCGGCAAACTCCATTCACACATGAGGCCAAAGAACCCCCTACCCCAGAGCCAGCCTGTCTTCCTCCCCCACCCCCCACACTCCGAGGGAAAGGCCCCATATCCCAGTCCCCTTGCGGGGGGGGGGGGGGAGAGATGGGAGAGGGAATGAGCAATCCGGCCCTGCCCCCCCGGAAGTTGGTTGTCCAAGGGGCTTGGCACAGCCCAGAACCACGCCAGGAATGCAGAGTGTGGTCAGCCTGGGTGACACCCAGTGCCCCGAATTCCCGGAAACCCCCCCCCCCATCGCTAGCCCCAGCTCCCAGCCCCGCACCCCAGCAGGGATGGGGGGGGGGCTGCGAGTCACACAGCCCAGCCCCCACCCTCCCACACTTCACCCGCCCCCCCCCCACACACACATCTGCCTGCTTGAAAACTTCCCCAGTGGGCGCGCAGCAGGTTGGGGCTGTAGAGGGGAGGGTGTTGGCACCTGTGTGAGAGGGGGGCAGCTCAGCAGAGAGGGGTGGGGGGCTCTGTGGGGCAGGGGCTGGCAGAGCCCAGGGGGAGAAGATGGGGGGATCTCTGGTGCAGGGCCTGGCACAGGCAGGGGGAGGGGATGGGTGGATCTGTGGGGCAGGGACTGGTAAAACCCGGGGGAAGAGATGAGGGAGAATCTGTGGGGCAGGGGCTGGCACAGCCCAGGGAGAATAGGTGGGGGGATCTCTGGGGCAGGAGCTGGCACAGGCAGGGGGCTGGCAGAGGCAGGGGAGGGGAGGAGGATCTGTGGGGCAGGGGCTGAACAGGCAGGGGGAGGGGAGGGGGTATCTGTGGGGGCAGAGGCTAGCACAGCCCAGGGAGAATAGGTGGGGGGATCTCTGGGGCAGAACTGGCACAGGCAGGGGGCTGGCAGAGGCAGGGGAGGGGAGGAGGATCTGTGGGGCAGGGGCTGGAACAGGCAGGGGAGGGGAGGGGGTATCTGTGGGGCAGGGGCTGGAACAGGCAGAAGGGGAGGGGAGGGAGGATCTGTGGGGCAGGAGCTGACAAAGGTAGGGGGACAGGAGCGGGGATCTGTGGGCAGCGGCTGGCACAGACAGGAGGGGAGGGGGGATCTGTGGGGCAGGGGCTGGCACAGGCAGGGGGAGGGGAGGGGGGGATCTCTGGGGCAGGAGTTGGCACAGACAGGAGGACAGGAGGGGGGATCTATGGGGCAAGGGCTAGCACAGGCAGAAGGGGAGGGGGGATCTGGAGGGGCTGGGATGGAGTTCATGGAAAAGTGGATGACGGGGGGGCGGGGCACCGTATTGCTCAAGTCCCATCTATTTATTTTGTCGCCACCCTGACAACGGGCTTGTCTGGGGCAGGATTAGGGAAGGTCCCAGCGTCAGCTCTGGGGCTGGGCTAGCAGGGGGCTGCGGGTCGGGAGTGAGGGGCACCCACAGGGCTGGGGGGGGGGAGCCCCGGGCTGGGCTGGCAGGGGGCTGCAGGGCGGGAGTGAGGGGCACCGGCAGGGCTGGGGGGGGGTGCCCAGGGCTGGCCTGGCAGGGGGGCTGCGGGTCGGGAGTGAGGGGCACCGGCAGGGCTGGGGGGTGGCAGGTTCCCTGGTGCTCTCTCTGCTGCTCGACCCCCTCCCCACGTCCTGTCTGGTTACCATCCAGCGCCCCCCCCCCCCCCGACTGACCAGCAGGACCCACCTGCGAGTCGAGGGGCGGGGGGGGGGTTACTCACTGGGCTGCCCCGCCCCCAACCCGCTGACGTTCCAGCCCCCACAGCTCAGAGCCCAGGAACCCCCCCTCCCCCCCCCCCGCCGGTGCCCCTCACTCCCGACCCGCAGCCCCCTGAGAGAACAGGGGACCGGGCCAATATTCAGGGCTCGGTGCATGGGCAGTAAATTCCCAGCCTGCGGGGGCGGGGGAGGAAGCGTGGCTGGGGGGAGGGGCGCAGCTGGGAAGAGGAAGGGGGGGTGACACTTTAGTGGGGGGAGGCTGGGTCGCCCAGCCTGACGCAGACACAGCGTGTCCCCCTCCCCCCGCCGCCAACACCCTCCTCCCCGTGGTCAAAGCTCCCCCCCGCCGCAGTGAGGGAGACAGAACTGCTAGCACCAGCGGGAGAGCAGCCGGCAGCAGGTGAGGGGAGTGGGGTCCAGTGGTTAGAGCTGGGGGAGGCAGGAGCCAGGACTCCTGGGTTCTATCCCCAGCTCTGGGAGATGAATGGGGGCTGGTGGTTAGAGTAGAGGCTGGGGGCTGGGAGCCAGGACTCCTGGGTTCTCTCCTTGGCTCAGGAAGTGGAGGGGAGGCTAGCGGTTAAAGCGGGGGGGTCTGGAAGCCAGGACTCCTGGGTTCTCTCCTTGGCTCAGGGAGTGGACGGGAGGGGAGGCTAGTGGTTAGAGCGGGGGGGGGGGTGTCTGGGAGCCAGGACTCCTGGGTTCTATCCCCAGCTCTGGGAGATGAATGGGGGCTGGTGGTTAGAGTAGGGGGTGGGGGTTGGGAGCCAGGACTCCTGGCAGGGCCGGCTTTAGGGTCTGCGGGGCCCGATTCGAATAGCCGGTGGCGGTCCGGGACTTCGGTGGCACTTGGGCGGTGGGGGATCCACTCCGCGTCTTCCGCGGCACTGAAGGACCCCCCCGATGCCGAAATGCCGCCGAAGACCCGGAGCGGACCACTGCCGGGTGAGTAAGGCGCAGGGCCCTCTTCGGCGCAGGCGCGGGGGCCCGATTCCGGGGAATTGGGGGAATCAGCCTAAAGCCGGCCCTGCTCCTGGGTTCACTCCTTGGCTCAGGGAGTGGAGGAGAGGCTAGCGGTTAAAGCGGGGGGGGGAGGGTCTGGGACCCAGGACTCCTGGGTTCTATCCCCAGCTCTGGGAGATGAATGGGGGGCTGGTGGTTAGAGCAAAGGGTGGGGGCTGGGAGCCAGGACTCCTGAGTTCTCTCCCTGGTTCTGGGAGAGGATGGGGTCTGGTGGGTCACAGCAGGGGGGACCAGGAGCCAATGCTCCTGGGTTCCCTGACGGGGAGTGTCACGCTCTGTGTGGGTCATTTATTTATTCAAACGGACCCTTTCGGGTGCCAGTTGCCATCATCCTGACAACGCCTCCTTCCCAGCCCGGTTTAATCATCTTTATGGCCATGCCCCAGAGCTCTTGCCAGTTTGGGCAGCCTTGGGCAGTGAACCCCCCCCATTGCTGAGCCCTGGGGGGTCCAGTCCACACCCACCCAACCGCAGCTCACCCCATTCCTGTCCCTTGCAGAGATGGACCCCAGAAAAGTGCCTAAATACCTCCTCTCCACCGGGCGCCGCATCCTCACCATCGTCTTTGCCCTGCTCATCTTGGGGGTCCTGACATGGGCCTACGTCGCTGGGATCCAGCTGGTGGCCGACCAGTTTCAGATCATGGCCTTCGGCCTCTACGGAGCCTTCCTCACCGCCCACCTGGCCGTCCAAAGCTTCTTCGCCTTCCTGGAGCACCGGCGGATGAGGAGGGAGTCGTTGACCTGTAGCTACACCAAGACGGTGGCGTTGACCATCTCGGCCTACCAAGAAGACCCGTCCTACCTCCGGCAGTGCCTGGAGTCGGTGCGGGCCACCCTGTACCCCCGCGAGAAGCTGCGGATCCTCATGGTGATCGACGGCAACAGCCCCGACGACCGCTACATGATGGACATGTTCCGAGAGGTCTTCGCCGGCGAGGATGTGGGCACCTACGTCTGGGAGAACAACTACCACCAGCAGCCCCCGCTGGAGGGCAAGGAAAGGGGCAGCGGCTCCCAGGGGGCAGGAGGGGAGGAGCTGGCCCCTACACCGAGGTGGAGATGTTGGACCCAGGCCAGCTGGTGGTGGAGGAGTTGATCCGCTCCAGGCGATGTGTCTGCGTCATGCAGCGATGGGGCGGGAAGCGGGAGGTGATGTACACGGCCTTCAGGGCGCTGGGCAACTCGGTGGACTATATCCAGGTAGGAGCAATGAGCAGGCTACCCTCCCCCCACTCCCCCAGCACAGCGCCCCCCACTGCCGTTCTGGGCATGAGGGCCACCCCTGCCTGCCAGGGGAGAACCCCCCCACCCCACCCCCTGCAGCACCCCACTCCCTTGGGGCATCAGGGCCAGCACTGCCTGCCAAAGGAGAACCCCCCCACCCTACCCCCTGCAGCACAGCGCCCCCTAGCACCACGCTGGGGCATCAGGCCAGTCCTGACTGCCAGGGGAGAGCCCCCACCCTGCCCCCTGCAGCACAGCGCCCCCTAGCGATGCACTGGGCATGAGGTTCAGCACAGCTCCCCCTGGGGGGACTCAGCAGGTAACACCCCTTCTTGGCTGCCCCCAGGTGTGCGACTCAGACACCAAGCTGGACCCCAGGGCCACGGTGGAGCTGGTGAAGGTGTTGGAGGCCAACAAGCACTACGGAGCCGTGGGGGTGACGTGCGGATCCTGAACATCTCCGACTCCTTCATCAGCTTCATGAGCAGCTTGCGCTACTGGATGGCCTTCAACGTGGAGCGCGCCTGCCAGTCCTACTTCGACTGCGTCTCCTGCATCAGCGGGCCCCTGGGTGAGCCTGCCAGGGCGCCTGGGTTCTCCCACGCCCTGGGAGGGGAGTGGGGTCCAGTGATTAGAGCCGGGGGCCTGGGTTGTCAGAACTCCTGGGTTCTCTCCCCAGCTCTGGAAGGGGAGTGGAGTCTAGTGGTTAGAGCGGGGGACTGGGAGCCAGGACTCCTGGGTTCTATCCCCAGCTCTGGAAGGGGAGTGGGGTCTAGTGGTTAGAGCGGGAGGCTGGGAGCCAGGAGTCCTGGGTTCTCTTTCCAGCTCTGGAAGGGGAGTGGGGTCTAGTGGTTAGAGCGGGGGACTGGGAGCCAGGACTCCTGGGTTCTATCCCCAGCTCTGGGAGGGGATTGGGGTCTAGTGGTTAGAGAAGGGGGGCTGGCAGCCAGGACATCTCGGTTCTCCACCGCTCTGGGAAGGGAGTGGGGTCTGTTGGTTAGAACGAGGGGCAGGGGCTGGGAGCCAGGACTCCTGGATTCTCTCCCCAGCTCTGGGAGGGGAGTGGGGTCTAGAGGTTAGAGTAGGGGGGCTGGGTGTCAGGACTTCTGGGGTCTCCCCCTCTCCGGGAGGGGAGTGGGGTCTGTTGGCAGGAGTAGGGGGTTCTATCCCGGCTCTAGGAGGGATGGGGAAGGGAGTGCTGGGAATTCTGGCTTTGCTGACCCTGCGCTGCCTGCTGCCCCCTGCAGGCCTGTACCGGAACGACCTCCTGCAGCAGTTCCTGGAGTCCTGGTACAACCAGAAATTCCTGGGCACCCACTGCACCTTTGGTGACGACCGGCACCTCACCAACCGCATGCTGAGCATGGGCTACGCCACCAAGTGAGTGCACGGCCCACCTGCGCCCCAGAACCCCCCTCGGGAGGCTCAGAGCCAGGAGTCCCGGGTTCTCCCTGGCTCTGGGAGGGCAGTGGGGGCCAGCAGTTAGAGTGTGTGTGTGCGGGGGGGCTGGGAGCCAGGATACCTGGGTTCTATCCCCGGTTCTGGGAGAGGAGTGGGGTCTAGTGGTTAACAAAGGGCGGGGCTGGGAGCCAGGACTCCTGAATTCTCTCCCTTGCTGTGGGAGGGAAGTGGGTCTAGGGGTTAGAGCAGGAGGGCCGGGAGTCAGGACTCCTGGGTTCCAACCCCAGCTCTGCATTAGCTAAGCCCCCCTCTTGTCCCGACCAGGTACACAGCCCGCTCCCGCTGCTACTCAGAGACCCCCGCCCAGTTCCTGCGCTGGCTGGCCCAGCAGACCCGCTGGACCAAGTCCTACTTCCGCGAGTGGCTCTACAACGCCCTCTGGTGGCACCGGCACCATCTGTGGATGACCTACGAGGCCGTGGTGGCCGGCGTCTTCCCCTTCTTCGTGACGGCCACCGTCCTGCGCCTCTTCTACGGCGGCAGCCTGTGGGACGTGCTGTGGGTCCTGCTCTGCGTCCAGCTGGTGGCCTGCGTCAAGGCGCTCTACGCCTGCTGGCTGCGGGGCAGCCCCCGCATGATCTTCATGAGCCTCTACGCCCTGCTCTACATGGGCGGCCTCCTGCCGGCCAAGTACTTCGCCATCGCCACCATGAACAAGAGCAGCTGGGGCACCTCCGGGAGGAAGAAGATGGTGGGCAACTTGATGCCCCTGCTCCCCGTCTCCATCTGGGGGCTGCTGCTGCTGGGGGGGCTGGGCTACACCCTCTACCAAGAGGCCCTGGCCGACTGGACCAGCCTGGTCAAGCAGGCCGAGGTGGGCTACCTGGTCATCGGGGTGGGTGTCTACCTGGGCTACTGGGCCGGCATGGTGCTGCTGTACTGGGTGTGGATTCGGCGGTGCTGCCGGAAGCGGGCCGATCACTACACAGTCCAGGTGTGAGGCCCGGACGCCGGGGTTCCTTGTCATTCTCTTCCTACCTCCCACTCCCGGCCTGGCTATGGGGAAGCTGGAAGGCCGGATTAGACAGGGAAGTGATGGCTAATGGGGAGTGAAGGGAGTGAGGGCGCCAGGACTCCTGGGTTCCATCCCCTGCTCTGGGAGGGGAGTGGGGTCTAGTGGTTAGAGCAGGCGGTGTGTGGGAGCCAGGATTCCTGGGTTCTATCCCCAGCTCTGAGAGGGGAGTAAGGTCTAGTGGTGGGAGCAGGGGACTAGTAGCCCGGACTCCCGGATTCTATCTCTGACATTCACAGGGGAATGGGGTCTAGTGCAGGGAGTCTCAAACTGGGGGTCATGACCCCTCAGGGGGTTTCAAAGTTATGTGGGGGTCACAAGCTGTCAGCCTCCACCCCAGACCCTGCCTTGCCTCCAGCATTTATAATAGTGTTTAATATAATGTTTTTAGTAAAATAATAATTTAATTTTAATAACATAAAATAATTTATAAAGGGGGCGGTCACTCTCAGAGGCTTGCTGTGTGAAAGGGGTCACCAATGGAAAAGTTTGAGACCCACTGGCCTAGTGGTTAGAGCAGGGCAGCTGGGAGTCAGGACTCCTGGGTTCTCTCGTCACTACGGCCATGTCTACACTACAGGGACTATAGTGGCATAGCTCCAGTGGCGGAACGATGCCAGCCTAACCCCGTAGCGTAGATTCAACCGACAGCAGCAGAGGGGGGGGGTTCCCTCTGGGACACCCCCCCCGAATGACGCTAGGTCCACTGCTGGACGCCTTCTTCCACTGACTGTTGGGCATCTCTTCAGCGCTCGGGAGGCTGGGGGGGTGGTAGATTTTTCACCCCCGTCAGCCCCGTAGCTCTGTCAGGCCCAAGACACAGTCGCTCGGAAACTTCAGTCTTTCCCCTAGTACCTGGTTAATGTTCAGCTCCAGGCAATTGTCTGACCTCGTTTTATTTATTAATCTCATCGTCTGCGGCTCCCACACCCGCACGTCTCCGTTGGGACTGTCTTAAACCAGTGTTGAAATGCAGCTGCCTCTGGGGTGGGACGCGGGGGCTGTTTACACAGGGAATCCCTTGCCAGGCGCTGAGACATCGCTGTTTCTGCTGTCGGGTGCAGGAGCTGTTTATCTAGTATGGCACTGAGAGGCAGCTGCATCTGGGGTGGGGCAGCTGTTTACACAGGGATCCCTCGCCCAACGCTGAGATTCATCCGTCTCTGGGGAGGAGCGCATCATTGCTGGACTTTATGTTGTGGATGTCGTTACGTCTGCTGAATGGCCACGCTCATTGGTCAAACCTCATCTCTTCCAAATCAGTGATGTCTGCAAGCTTCGGGAGGATCTCCCTTCACGGCGGTAGTAGGTTTTTATCCTGCCCTGCGCAGTTTGCCCACTCCAGTCCGACAAATGCTCCAAACTTTAGATCCTGTCGCCGTTTGCTCGCACTGAAAAAATCCCACCCCAGATTCTGAGTTTGGGGATGAAGGTTTGGAGGGGAAATTTGCTGCTCTTGCTGGGTGGATCCTTTCACCTCGATAAACTTTACAGATTGTGAAGGCGAGAGGAGGCCCCTCTCCAGCAGGGAAATGAAGGAACGTAGTCTATTTATTTGTCTGTAATAATTACAAAGAGCCATTTAAGAGGAGAGATTTTTATTGGATTTATTTTATACAATGTGGCAAATAAAATGTATTTTTTTGGTAAAATCTGTCTCCTCGACCCTTGTCATTAACTTTCCTTGTGTTCATTTGGATTATTATTGATAAGCCTTCGCTTTATACATGGACCCCTGGCCCGGTGCTGAGATGCAGCCACTTCTGGGGTGCAGTGCGTGGGTTGTCTATCCAGGAATCTGACCTCACTCCCTGCAACACAGTAATCCCTACACCACACTGGGTCATTGGGGCAACCAGCCCTGACTGCCAGGTGTCACAGACTCATAGGTCGTGCCCACTCTTGGCCCATGCAGTCCATGGGGGGTGCCCCTTTCAGTGAGACAGCCCTTCTCGGGGGTCCACTCTCGGGGTTAGGCCCCTCCACCTCCTGGAGCCACACCTCTCTGAGCCTTAGCAACGTCTGTCTCTCTCCGTGGGCCCCCTCAGGGAGTCCCCTCGCTCTGGACCCCTTGGGCCTCCACCCCCCAAAGGGGTTGATGCAACCCCGTTCTCTAGACCAGAGCGACTCTCAGCCAGCGTAAAACAGGAGGGTTTATTGAGTGCTGAACTCAGCACAGGAAACTCTCAGGGCCTCAGGCCTGGCTTCCCTCAGCCCAGCACATCCCAGTCTCTCTGCATCCAGGTGGGCTCTGCCTGCTCCCCCTCTCCAGCCCAGAGCCCCCCTGCTCGCAGCTGGGCATCTGATCTCACCAGCCCCAGGCCCCGCCTCTGTCCATTGTCTTCTCTCCAGGGAAACAGGGTCGTAAACAGGGTCGCCTGGGCCTCCTCTCCTCTCTTTGCAGCCCATTGTCCTCCCACTGGCCAGAAGGGCTGTGACTCCTGAGCTGGGTCTCCGGGTCACCAGGTCACCAGTCGCTGGGGTCTCCATTCTCCAGGCCAGTGGCTGGGGTCCCAAGTTCCCTCGCCGGTCCTCTGTACCAACAAACTGCCTCTCGTTAAACCCGTAGCACCCAGGGAAACTGAGTCCCACCCCCTCTGCATGCAAACCATTGGAAAACCAAGAAAATCCCCCATAGGAAACAAGGAAAACAAGAAACTCCCCCACTTCGTCACATCTCTCCCCCCCTTCGAGGCTGAACGGAGCAGGGTCACTTAGCCAGTGACCCGGGGAAGTTCAGGGCCTCCGCCCCGTGATAAAGCATCAGCTATAACATTGGCCCACCTCCATGTCATACCCCTGGAGGAGCAGGGCCCATCTCAGCAGCTTGGCATTAGCCCCTTTCATTGGGTGCAGCCACGTCGGGGCGAATGTGGTCGGTGCACACGGTGAGGCGCCGCCCACATAGATCTGGCTGCAGTTTTTTAAGGGCCCACCCCAGGGCCAGGCATTGCTTCTCGATGGCCGCATAGTGCTTCTCCCGGGGCAGCAGCTTCTCGCTCAGGTACACAATGGGGTGTCTCTCCCCCTTAGTATCCGTTTGCATCAGCACCGCCCCCAGCCCTGTGTCCGAGGCGTCGGTGAACACCAGGAAGGGTTTGTTCAAATCCGGGTTTACCAGCACCGGGCCCTGGATAAGCGCCCCCTTCAGCGCACAGAGAGCCCTCGGGCACTGCTCGGTCCAGACCACCTTGTCCGGCTTTCCCTTCCGACACAGCTCCGGGAGGGGAGCTGCCAGGGAGCTGAAGTGGGGCACAAACCTCCGGTAGTACCCACCATCCCAATGAAAGCCTGGACCTGCTTCTTAGTCTGGGGAGCGGCCAGGCCTTGATTGCCTCCACTTTGGCCGTCTCCTGCTTTAGGTGCCTGCCCCTCACCTTGTGGCCCAGGTATGACACCTCCGCCATCCCCACCTTGCAATTTTCCGCTTTTATGGTCAGTCCTGCATCCTGGAGACGACCCAGCATCCTCTTCACCTGGGACACATGTTCTTCCCAGGTCTGGCTAAAGACACAGATATCGTCAATATACCCTAGAGCAAAGTCCTCCATCCCCCTTAGCAACTGATCCACCAGGCGCTGGAAGGTGGCAGGTGCCCCCTTGAGGCCGAAAGGCAGGACCAGGAAACTCGAAGAGCCCTATTGGGGTGGTGAAGGCAGACTTTGCCCTGGCCTCTGGGTCCAAGGGCACATGCCAGTAGCCTTTGGTAAGATCCATGGTAGTGAGGAACCGGGCGCCCCCCAACTTGTCTAGGATCTCATCGGTCCTCGGCATGGGGTAGGCATCGGACATGGTGATGGCATTGAGCTTCCGATAGTCCACTGAGAACCGGATCGACCCGTCCTTCTTGGGGACCAGCACCACTGGCGAGGCCCAAGGGCTGGAGGACGGCTGGATCACCCCTAAAGCCGGCATGTCTCTGACCTCTCTCCCCAGGTCCTGGGCTGATGGACGGGTTGGCTCCCGTCTCCACCTGGTGGACAGCCGGGTTAGTGAGCCCAGACCAGCTGGAGAACAGCTGCCGGGATGAATGCAGCAACGGCTCTGATCTCTGCCTGCTGGGCAGGGGTTAGCTGGTCTGAGAGGGGAATTGACTCCCGCGAGGGGTTAGCCCCAGCCTCAGGGAGGAGTCCCACCAGGGGGGGTCCTCTCCTTTCTCCTCCCACTGCCCACACACAGCCAGCACCAACTTCTCCCTGTCCCAGTATGGCTTCATCCTGTTGACATGATACACCCGGTGGCTGTGAGCCCGGCTGGACAGTTCCACCACATAGTTCACCTCGTTTACCTGTCTGATGACCGTGAAGGGGCCGTCCCAAGCAGCTTGCAGCTTGTTCTTCCTCACGGGGATGAGGAGCATCACCTGGTCCCCGGTAGCATAGGAGCGGGGACGTGCTGAGCAGTCGTACCAGACCTTCTGCTTCCTCTGGGCCCTGGCTAGGTTTCCCATGGCCAAGCCCATGAGCTCCACGAGCTTTTCCCGGAAAGTCAGTACATACCTCACCACTGATTCTCTATCGGGAGAGGCCTTCCCCTCCCACTCGGCCCTCATCAAGTCCAGGGCCCCCCTCACTCTCCTCCCATACAGCAACTCGAACGGGGAGAATCCTGTGGATTCCTGGGGCACTTCCCTGTAGACGAACAGCAGGTGGGGTAAATACTTGTCCCAGTCCTGCAGGTACTGGTCCATAAAGGTTTTCAGCATCATCTTTACGGTCCCATTGAACCTCTCCACCAGCCCACTGGACTGAGGGTGGTACACCAAGGCCCAGGTGTGTCGGACCCCACACTTGTCCCACAAGCACTGGAGCAGGGTTGACATGAAGTTAGACCCCTGGTCTGTAAGGACCTCTTTGGGGAACCCCACTCTGCTGAAGATGGTCAGCAGCGCATCTGCCACGGTGTCTGCCTCGATAGAGGACAAGGCCACCGCCTCGGGGTAGCGCGTAGCAAAATCTACCACCACCAGGATGTATTTGTTCCCTGACCGGGTCACCCTGCTGAGGGGCCCCACTCTGTCCACGGCCACCTTCTGGAAAGGCTCCTCTATGATGGGCAAAGGTCTCAGCGGGGCTTTACACTTATCCTGGGCCTTCCCCACCCTCTGGCAGGAGTCACAGGACCTGCAATACTGTTGGACAGGGTCAAAGACCCGGGGCCAGTAAAAGTTCTGCAGCAGCCTCTGCCTGGTGCACCGGATGCCCTGATGCCCCGAAAGGGGGATATCGTGGGCCAAGTACAACAGTCTGCGGTGGTACCTCTGGGGAACCACCAGCTGCCTCCTGGCCTTCCAAGGTTCAGTGTGCCCTGAACCAGCCCATTCCCGGTACAGGAATCCCCTCTCCCACAGGAATCGCTCCCGGCGGTTCTCCACCTGGGACCCTGCACCGCCGTGGCCAGCCAGGGCCCTCAGCTTCCCCAAGGAGGGATCCTCCTGCAACTCCGTCTGGAATTCAGCTGCTGGGTTTAAGGGCACAGCCCTGGGTGATAGTGCCCCAGTTTCCCCATGTTGGGACGGAGGCTCCAGCCCAGCCCTGTCAAGTCCTACCCTCAGTGCTTCGGTCCCCCCTTCGGGAGGTCCCGCACCCCTTGCTGGCTCTGGCTCCGGGTAAGGACCAGGGCACTCTGAGTACCATCCGACCAGTTCTCCAAGTCATTACCCATTAGCACCTCGGTATGCAGGTGATCATGCACCCGACCTCTTTGGGTCCCTCCTTACCCCCCCATTTCAGGTGTATCCTCGCTACTGGCACCTTGACGGGGGGTCCGAACACTCCCCTCAGAGTCAGGTAGGCATTGGGCACCAACTGGTCTGGGTCCATCCCCTCGGGCCGCGCCAGCGTCACCTCTGTGCCCGTGTCCCAGAACCCCTGAACTCTCCTTCCCCCCACCTCAATGGGGATGATGTGGCGATTGTCCCCTGGGGCCTGTCCCACGCTCACCCAGCGGATTAAGTACAGGCGCTCCGGACCTGGGGCCCCGCCTTCCCCTGCTGGCCTGGCCTGGTGGTCCCCTCCCCATGGCACAGCCCTCTCGACTGCAGCCCCCAGGCCCGGCGGTGCCCCCTCCCGGTGGGCTTCCACCCAGCTGACACCCCGCGGGTTCTGCTTGGCCGCCATTTCCTTCATCTTCAGGCATTGTGCCACCTTGTGTCCCTTTTGGCCACAGTAATTACATTTCAGGTCCCTCAAGTCCCACGAGGGGGGTCGCCCCGCTCCGGCATTCCCGGACACCCCTGAGTTGGGCTTCCTGGAGTCCCACCTTGGAGAGGTCTCTGGGTGACTCCCCTTCTGAGTCCCCGATGTGGGTCTCCCTCCTGCCCCCGATCTGCTGTCCACAAACTCATCTGCCAGCGCCCCTGCACTGCGCAGATCTTTGGGCTTCCGGTCCACTAGCTACATCTTACGGTCCGGAGGGCAGATGTCATACAGCTGCTCCAACCCCTCCAGGTTATACACGTCCTCTGCGATAGTGGCCCCTGCGCCCTTCCCCCACTTGCGGAGATATTCCCCCAGCAGGTTGGCGACCTCCTTGTAAGTGACACCTGAGGTCTGGCGCACACCCCGGAATCGTTTCCTGTTCGCCTCGGGGGTCAGTTCAAACTTCAGCAGCAAAGCCTGTTTGAACAGGTCGTAGTCCCCCATCTCAACACCATCCATTTGGCTGAACGCCTGTATGGCTTTGGGACCCAGCAGGGGGGTCAGACAGCGAAGCCTGTCTGCAGGGTCAATCTGGTTCAGATCACAAGCCTACTCAAAGGCTGTGAGGTAGGCATCAATATCCCCCACTCCCTGAACTGGGGCAGCAGTTTGGTGTCTAGAGTCCCCACAACACTGGCGTCTCGGGGCCCTTCCCCACTCACCCCCCGTCAGGCCCTCTTGGCCCGCCGCTCCTCCAGCTCCAACTCGTGCTTCCGCTGTTCTACACGGTCCGCTCGTTCTCTCTCTCTGTCCACCAACCTCCGACCCTCCAGCTCCAGCTCCTTCGCTTCCAGCTCCAGCTCCAGTCTCCGCAGCTCCTCTAGGGAGGAACCTGACTGGGTCTCCCTGTACTGACTGGGGAGTCAGGTCTGACCCACTCCCGGTCACTACACAGACTGCCCCCACGGCTACTCCCCGGCTCTCCGGGCACCCCGGGAGTGCCCCTGGGGTCTGGAGCCTGCACCTCAGACAGGTCATTCTCTACCAGCTGAGCAATCAGCCGCTCCTTAGTGAGCCTCCCCACGCTCAGCCCCCTCTCCCTGCAGAGACGGGCCAGGTCGCTCTGACGGAGCTGGTTCTAGGCCATTTCCAGGCTGGTAACGTTCAATACCCTCGTTCTATCGCTGGCAGCCACTCACTGCAAAGCGCCGGCGCCCGCAGCCCACGTCTACAGGGTGCATCCGCCAACCATCCTCTGCTACCACCTTGTCACGGACTCACAGATCGCGCCCACTCTTGGCCCCGTGCAGTCCATGGGGAATGCCCCTTTCAGTGAGACAGCCCTTCTCGGGGGTCCACTCTCTCTTGGGGTCAGGCCCCTCCACCTCCTGGAGCCGCACCTCTCTGAGCCTTAGCACGTCTGTCCCTGCCATGGGCCCCCTCAGGGAGTCCACTCGCTCTGGACCCCCGGGGCCTCCACCCCCCGAAGGGGATGATGCAACCCTGTTCTCTAGACCGGAGTGACTCTCAGCCAGCGTAAAACAGGAGGGTTTATTGAGCGTCTGAACACAGCACAGGAAACTCTCTGACCCTCAGGCCTGGCCTCCCTCAGCCCAGCACATCCAAGTCTCCCCAGCATCCCGGTGGGCTCTGCCTGCTCCCTCTCTCCAGCCCAGAGCCCCCCTGCTTCCCAGCCCCGGGCTCTGCTCCCTGCAGCACAGCACCCCCTAGTGCCATGCTGGGGCATTGGGGCCAGCCCTGACTGCTCCCACGCCGGTCTCCGGAGCACAGCGCCCCCTTGTGCCACACTGGGGCATCGTGGCCGGCATCCCTGTGGGCAGCTTGTGAATTGTACAGCCAGTCTCTCCCCGGCACAGGGGGCGATCGAAGGGCTACGCTCAGGGCAGTGCTAGAGCTAACTGCCTGCTCCAACCCCACGCTGCTAAGCGGTGCTATCCGGCTCCAAACACCCCCTGCTCCTTCCAGGAAGCAGCAGCTCCTTTAAGACCCCGGCCTGGCAGCTTACGTCGATCTAACTCCGTCATTGTCCATGCTACAACCTTGCTGCTGCCGATGGAAGCGCCCCGCTACCCCGACTTAACAACCCCAGCTCCACAGAGGCGCAAGGCTTATGTGGGTGTAGTTAGGGTGACACCATGACCCGATAGTGGCTGTCCTTCTTGTCAATTTCACCGCTGGGGGCTGGAGCCCTGAAACTGACAAGAAAGGCTGGTAGGCTCCTGCTGTGAATCCCGTGCCCAGCTCACAGCTTGGGTTTTCCTCCCCAGGTGGGTGTGGGGTTCCAGATAGACCCCCGCGGCCGCCCGGGCTCCCCACTCCCCACCCTTTCTGGGAGCTCCGCTCCCCAGAGGCCCGGCGGCCCAGCAGGGAGCAAGGAAGCCGTGGAGCGCCGGGGAGCAGCCGGGCTCCCAGCCCCACCCACTGCACCTCTTAAGTCGGTGGTGGACTGAAGTTTGTAGTGTAGAAATTCCCCAGTTTGTCCCTTCGCTGCCCTGGGCCGCCAGCTCCAGGCTGAGGCCTGTGCCAGCAGCAGATGAGCTCGGTGTTATTCACGCCGGTTACTCAGCGGCCAGGCTGGGCCAGGGCTGACGGATTAGAGGCGAGACGAGGCTGGTGACGGGGGATCAGGGTCCCTCCCAGCCCACCCCGACTGCTCTGCACAGCTGGGCTCTGGAAGCGGTTTACAGACGTCTGGCCAGGGCGGATTTCTGGCAAAGTGGGAACCTGGTGGGAAATGATCATCCGTCACTGCCTGGATTTGGCGGGGGAGTGAGGGGAATGGGCCTTGGGTCTTTCCGCTCTAGGGGGTGCCAGCTCCCATCCGGCCCCAGGTGGGGGGCTGGCTGTCTCGGGGAGGGAGAGGAATAGGGCATGGGACCCTACCCCTTTAGGAGCCACCGCAGAGGGGCCGCATCTCAGTGTTGGGCGAGGGGTTCCTGTATAAACAGCCCCCAAGCTCTACCCCAGAGGCAGCTGCATCTCAGCACCAGGGAGGAATCCCTGTATCAACAGCCCCTGTACCCCACCCCAGAGGTGGCTGCATAGAATCATAGAATCTCAGGGCTGGAAGGGACCTCAGGAGGTATCTAGTCCAACCCCCTGCTCAAAGCAGGACCAACCCCAACTAAATCATCCCAGCCAGGGCTTTGTCAACCGGACCTTAAAAACCTCTCAGGAAGGAGATTCCACCACCTCCCTAGGTAACCCATTCCAGTGCTTCACCACCCTCCTAGGGAAATAACCGAGCTGCATCTCAGAGCCAGGTGAGGGATCCCTGTATAAACAGTCCCTGTAGCCCGCCCCAGAAGCGGCCGCATCTCATCACCAGGCGAGCCATCTCCATGCATCCAAGGCTTTGGGGAGCTCCCACGGGACCTGTGGGGGGCTGTGTGGCTGAGCCCATCCCCATGCTGTAATTATCCCTTATCAGCCATGTCGCCAGTTGGTTTCCACCCCACCCAGTCTAGCTCGCAGGCTCTGGGTCCCAGCACAGGGCAGGGGAAGGGGCGGAGGACGCTGAGGGAATGGATAGAAGGGTGGAGGAAGCGATGGGGTGGGAAAGAGGGAGACACCCAATTGAGCTCAACCACGCGCGGGGGGCAGGGGGCTGAACAAGCCACACCCACAGCTCCTCCGCAACACACGCACACCCCTGCCAACATACACCCAGTGCCCCCCTTCCCGCAGGCCCCATGCCCCATTCCCCACCCCCCTGAGCCAGCCAGTCCCCCCGCCCTGGTGCTGGATGGGAGCCAGGATCCCAGACCGGTTCTGGCCAGTAGGACCTGGGCTGAGACCATAACAGCTCATGTCACCCTGACACCGAACGGGCGTCGGGTTGGAGGTGGGGGCTGCATTGGGTGCCATCACCACCTGCTGGACAAAGGGGAACCATCAGCCCCTGGGTGCTGCAGTGAGGGAGACAAGCAAGTCAGCAATTGGTCAGTAAATGTGGGTGTGAGCCCTGGGCTCCCCCACTCCCAGCTCTGCCGATGCCCCTCACTCCCGACCCGCAGCCCCCTGCAACTCAGCCCTGGGCTCCCCCACAGCTCTGCCGGTGCCCCTCAAGCCCAACCCGCAATCCCCGGGTTTCCCAGACCCCATCCCTCCAGCTCCGTGATTCTCCCAGCTGCTCTCCGCAGCGAGGGAATAATAGCGACCCCCCCCCCCAGGCTGTGTGGGGCCTGTCTTTGATCAGAGCAACCTAGCAACCCCCCCGACCTTTGCCTGCCAGGCGGGGCCGGTCAGTGCAGGAGGGAGCAGCTGGGGTAGGGAGAGGTCCCCGTATAATCAGCCCCCGCACCCCACCCAAGAAGTGGTCGCACCTCGGCGCCGGGCAAAGTTTCCTTGTATAAACAGGCTCTGCGCCCCACCCCAGAGGTGGCTGCATCTCAGCACTGGGTGAGGAGTCCCTGTATAAACAGGGCCCACCACAAATATGGTAGCTTTCACTCTGCAGGTGTGTATAGTGGGGTTCTGCATGCCAGGTGTGTGTGTGTGTGTGTGTGTGTGAGAGAGAGAGAGAGAGAGAGAGAGAGAGAGCGAAAACAGAACAACACAATTACAAGCAGGCAGACACAATGCCCCAGAGATACAACCACGGACACATGATCTAATTCAGGTTTCAGAGTAGCAGCCGTGTTAGTCTGTATCCGCAAAAAGAACAGGAGTACTTGTGGCACCTTAGAGACTAACAAATTTATTTGAGCATAGGCTTTCGTGGGCTACAGCCCACTTCTTCGGATGCATGTAGTGGAAAATACAGTAGGAAGATCTATATATACACACAGAGAACATTTCAGTCTATTTCAGACTCTCACAGAGAGCAGAGCTCATTCCCTCCAGCAGGGGGCAGCGCACACGCACGCACAGGGCATGTCACACCCAGGAGGGGGCACCACACCCACACACACACACACACACACACACACACACACACACACTCTTCCTGCCTCTAGCATCACCAAACCCCTATTGAGATGTGTGATGGCTTATGGGGAACACACAGAGAGAACAGATTGGTGTGAATCTCTTATACCAAGGGGGGCTGGGAGCCAGGACTCCTGGGTTCCATACCCAGCTCTGGGAGTGAGTCAGGAATCCAGGATTTTTCGCGAGGGCGGTTGACGAGAAACCAAGGCATTAAATGTCCTTGCACGACCCCGGTGTGAAATGTGCTGGCAGCATAAATTCTGTGACACCATCATCCCCGGCCCGCTCCGTGCAGGGGGGAGGGCGGGTCTCTGGCTCGGAGACAGCTACTAACTGGGGGGAATGTCGGGGGGGGGGGTATAATGGCGAGAGACAGAGAAATGACACCCCAGACCTCCCCCTGCCCCGCAATGGCTCCCAAAGGGTTAAATCCCCCCCAAGTGACTCCTAGGCAGAGCGCCCCCTACTGACCCTGCTATCTGCAACACAGCGCCCCCTACTGACCCCAAACCCGCCCCCTGCAGCCCAGCGCCCCCTACCGACCCTGCAGCCAAGCGCCCCCTACCGACACCCCCATCCCTTCCCCTGCAGCCCAGAGCCCCCTACCGACCCCCACCCCTCCCTCTGCAGCCCAGCGCCCCCTACCGACCCTGCAGCCCAGCGGCCCCTACCGACACCCCCATCCCTCCCCCTGCAGCCCAGCGCCCCCTACTGACCCCCCACCCTCCCCCTGCAGCCCAGCGCCCCCTACTGACCCCACCCCGCCCACTGCAGCCCAGCGCCCCCATTGACCGCCCAACCCTCCCACTGCAGCCCAGCGCCCCCTACTGACGCCACCCCGCCCACTGCAGCCCAGAGCCCCCTACTGACCCCAAACCCGCCCCCCTACCGACACCCCCATCCCTTCCCCTGCAGCCCAGCGCCCCCTACCGACCCCTCACCCTCCCTCTGCAGCCCAACGCCCCGTACTGACCCTCATCCTTTCCCCTGCAGCCCAGCGCCCCCTACTGACCCCCCACCCTCCCTCTGCAGCTCAGCGCCCCCTACCGACCCCTCACCCTCCCTCTGCAGCTCAGCGCCCCCTACTAACCCCACATCCCTTCCCCTGCAGCCCAGCGCCCCCTACTGACCCTCCCACCCCTCATCCTGCAGCCCAGCGCCCCCTACTGACCCCACCTCTCCCCCTGCAGCCCAGAACCCCCTACCGACCCCAACCCCGCACCCTGCAGCCCAGCGCCCCCTACTGACCTCCCACCCTCCCCCTGCAGCCCAGCGCCCCCTATTGACCCCCCACCCTCCCTCTGCAGCCCAGAGCCCCCTACTGACCCCCCACCCTCCCCCTGCAGCCCAGCGCCCCCTAGGCCTTGGTTCTCCCATCCCGGTGGTGACCTGCCCCCCGCTGAGCGCCCCCTGGCCCCCGGGGGGGGGGGCAAGGTGAGCTCAGGGCATCCCGGAATCCTGCCATCGGATTGGCTAGAACGAGCGACCCCAGACGGGATTTCCCCATTGGCTGGGGAATGAGGGCCCGAGGCAGGGGCGGGGCTTCCTCAACATCCCCAGTCTAGACGCTGTCTAAATGTCGGGCCCTGGGGTGACAGGACGTCCCAGCCCCGCCCCCTTGCCTGTTACCTGTCCCCCCCCCCCGCACTCCAGCACAGCCCCCCCCCCAGCTCTCCCAGCCCCCTCAGCCACATCCGACTTTCCATCCCCACCCACCTCTCCAGCCATCCCTCTGTCCACCCTTCCAGGCTAGACACCCTCCAGCTACCCCACCCCTCCCTCCAGCTATCTTCCCCCCCAGAGACCTCTCGGTCCCTCCCTCTGTCCTTTCATCCCCTGACACCCCCTCTATCTATCTCTCTATCCCCATACGCCTATCTATCTATCTATCTATCTATCTATCTATCTATCTATCTATCTATCCCCATCCACCCTATCTATCTATCTCTCTCTCTCTCTATCTATCTATCCCCCCACACACCCTCTATCTATCTATACCCATCCACCCTATCTATCTATCCCCACACACACCCTCTATCTATCTATCTATCTATCTATCTATCTATCTATCTATCTATCTATCTATCTATCCCCACCCACCCCTCTATCTATCTATCTATCTATCTATCTATCTATCTATCTATCCCCATCCACCCCATCTATCTATCTATCACCATACACCCCCTCTATCTATCTATCTATCTATCTATCTATCTATCTATCTATCTATCTATCTATCCCCACACACCCCCTCTATCTATCTATCTATCTATCCCCATCCACCCTATCTATCTATCTATCTATCTATCTATCTATCTATCCCCACACACCCCCTCTATCTATCTATCTATCTATCCCCATCCACCCTATCTATCTATCTATCTATCTATCTATCTATCTATCTATCTATCCCCATCCACCCTATCTATCTATCTATCTATCTATCTATCTATCCCCATACACCCCCTCTATCTATCTATCCCCACACACCCCCTCTATCTATCTATCTATCTATCTATCTATCTATCTATCTATCTATCTATCCCCACACACCCCCTCTATCTATCTATCTCGAGACACACCCAGTGCCCCCCAGACTCACCCTGCTTGTGCCCACCGCCACAGGTTCTGCTCCCTCCAGCTCCCCCCGCGATCGATGGGGTCTGTCCTGCTGGGGTACAGGGCTGGGGGTGCCCCCCTGCACCCCGGCCAGGTGCGCGGAGACGGTGTCACCAAAACCGCCCCGATCCCAACTATCCTGTGCACGCCCCGGGCAGTAGCAGGTACATCCCCGCCCCCCGGTACCCTCCTGCCTGCCTGGGGGGAAGGGGCTGGGTCCCCGTGGCCCACCCAGCCATCGGCCTCTCTGCTGGGGCTGCCAGCCAAGGGTCTGGCTGGCGCCGGGGGCGGGGAGGGGGCTGAGACCCAGCAAACTCCGTTCACCCACCGGGCCACTGAACCGCTGAGCCAAAGGGGCCTTGAGCCCCCCGGCAGCCCCCTGCCCTGGCCCCGGCTCGGAGCCAGCGCCCCCTAGAGGGGAAAGGCCCCATCACCCCCACCCCTCCACCCAGCCAGTCCCCGCCCTGGGGCCGAATCGGAGCTGGGGAGGGGGAATTTCCTTGCCATTGTTACCTCCCTCCCCCTCCCCCCAGCTAAGCCCAGGCACCGCCCCCCCACTCCCCCCCCCCCCTTTCCCGGCGCTCCCCGCTGCAGCAGCCAAGGGGGCGGGAGATGGAATTTTTTGCCTTGGCTTCCAGCCAAAGGCAGAGGCTGCCGGGTGCTGCGGGGCGGGGGAGCTCAGGGCTGCGGGTCGGGAGTGAGGGGCACCGGCAGAGATGCGGGGGCAGGGGGCAGGGCTGGGCTAGCAGGGGGCTGCGGGTTGGGAGTGAGGGGCACCGGCAGAGCTGGGGTGGGAGGGGGCAGGGCTGGGCTAGCAGGGGGCTGCGGGTCGGGAGTGAGGGGCACCGGCAGGGCTAGGGGGAGCCCAGGGCTGGGCTAGCAGGGGGCTGCGGGTCGGGAGTGAGGGGCACCGGCAGAGGTGGGGTGGTAGGGGGAAGGGCTGGGATAGCAGGGGGCTGAGGGTCGGGAGTGAGGGGCACCCGCAGAGCTGGGGTGGAGGGGGCAGGGCTGGGATAGCAGGGGGCTGCGGGTCGGGAGTGAGGGGCACCCGCAGAGCTGGGGTGGGAGGGGGCAGGGCTGGGATAGCAGGGGGCTGCGGGTTGGGAGTGAGGGGCACCCGCAGAGCTGGGGTGGGAGGGGGCAGGGCTGGGATAGCAAGGGGCTGCGGGTCGGGAGTGAGGGGGCACCGGCAGAGCTGGGGTGGGAGGGGGCAGGGCTGGGCTAGCAGGGGGCTGCGGGTCGGGAGTGAGGGGCACCTGCAGAGCTGCGGGGGCAGGGAGCAGGGCTGGGATAGCAGGGGGCTGCGGGTCGGGAGTGAGGGGCACCCGCAGAGCTGGGGTGGGCAGGGCCGGGCTAGCAGGGGGCTGAGGGTCGGGAGTGAGGGGCACCGGCAGAGGTGGGGTGGTAGGGGGAAGGGCTGGGATAGCAGGGAGCTGAGGGTCGGGAGTGAGGGGCACCCGCAGAGCTGGGGTGGGAGGGGGCAGGGCTGGGCTAGCAGGGGGCTGCGGGTCGGGAGTGAGGGGCACCCGCAGAGCTGCGGGGGCAGGGGGCAGGGCTGGGATAGCAGGGGGCTGCGGGTCGGGAGTGAGGGGCACCCGCAGAGCTGGGGTGGACAGGGCCGGGCTAGCAGGGGGCTGAGGGTCGGGAGTGAGGGGTACCAGCATTGGGGGTTCCCTCACTGTACCCTGATTCCAGAACTCAACCCCACATTCCAGGAATATCTCCCCATCCTCATCCCTTTGGCCTAGCGCCTTCCACTTTCTCTCTCATGCGCCCCTCACCCTGGGTCTGGTCCCTATAGACTGACTCAGCCCCACTCCCCTGAGCCAGCAACTCCCCCGCCCCGTCCTGGGTCAGAGCTGGTGCCTCTTTATCTCCCAACCCGTCCCCTCTCAGGCCTCATCACCCCCTCCTTTTTGCCCCATCCCCCCCTTCTGACCCCACTATAAAGAGCCCCAGACATGGCTGCATCTCAGCGCCGGATGAGGGGGTCCCTCTATAAAGAGCGACAGTGCCCCACCCCAGAGACAGCTGCCTCTCGGTGCTGGGTGAGGGATTTGTGTCTGTGCAAAGCCTTTTGGGGATAGAAAGAGAAGTTCAAATACCCCTGACATGGGAACACAGAGACCAGAGAGGTGAAAATGTCCTACCGACAGCCCTCAACACACACCCCCAACACACACACACATACACATCCGCCATCAAACACACACTAACACACACACATGACCTCAACACACACACATACACCCTGACCGCCCTCAACACACACACACCCTGACAGCCCTCAACACACACATACACACACATACACCCTGACAGCCCTCAACACACACACCATCAACACACACATACACCCTGACAGCCCTCAACACACACACACCCTGACAGCCCTCAACACACACATACACACACATACACCCTGATAGTCCTCAACACACACACCATCAACACACACATACATCCTGACAGCCCTCAACACACACACACACATACCGACAACCCTCAACACACACAGACACATGCCCTCAGCACACAGACACACCAACACACACAGACACATGCCTTCAATACACATATGCACCAATACACACACACACACACACACACACACACACACCGACAGCCCTCAACATACACACACCCCAATAGCCCTCCACACTCTCTCTCACACACACACACGCCCTCAACACACACACAGACACCCCTTGTCTGCCAATGCCCAGCTTGTCCTCCCCATCCCCACCTGTAGGTCATGCTGCCCCAGGGCGTCTGAACTGAGCCCAGGAAACCGAGGTCCCCCTGAGAATGCTTCACCCAGCACTGGGCTAGCAGGGGGCTGCGGGTTGGGAGTGAGGGGCACCCGCTGGCAGAGCTGTGAAGGGAAGTCCAGGCCTGGGACAACAGTGATTGTTCGTTATCGTTCTATCTCCTGTTAATTAATTCTGCCCCCGATTAGCAGCGGATAATCCCATTTATGCTACATTATTTTCTTCTCTCCCTGCAGCGGGATGAATCCGAGGTCAGGGAAGCAATTCCCGTCCCCGTCACACCAATGTGAACACGCAGGGGCGCAGGCCCAGCGCCCATGGCAGGCCGGGGGGCACCTGAGACCAGAAACACCTCAGAGATTAACCTACAGTTGAATATAGGTAGAATTGGCTGGCTCGGGCGGGGAGGAGGGAGCAGGGAATGGGGCACGGGGCCTTTCCTCTTGGGGGGTGGGGGCTCCGGCCCCAGGGCAGGGACTGGCTGGCTCTGGGGGGGCAGGGAATGAGGCATGGGGCCTTTCCCCTTGGGGGGGGGGCTCCGGCCCCAGGGCAGGGACTGGCTGGTTCAGTGGGGCAGGGAATGGGGCACGGGGCCTTTCCGCTCTGGGGGGGCTCCGGCCCCAGGGCAGGGACTGGCTGGTTCTGGAGACAGGGAATGGGGCACGGGGCCTTTCCGCTCTGGGGGGGCTCCGGCCCCAGGGCAGGGACTGGCTGGCTCCAGGGGGCAGGGAATGGGGCCTTTCCCCTCGGGGGGGGGGCTCCGACACCAGGCAGGGGACTGGCTGGCGCAGGTGGCAGCAGCGGCCTGGTGGGCATTGACTAAGGAAATCCTGAACTCCAGGGCGGGGAATCTGTCGCTTTTTGCTTCCGGGACTCAGAATCCCTGGCTCTCTCCCAGCCCCCCCCCTCCAGCCGATGATGTCACCAGCACCCCCAAAGAGCCTCTCCCAGCATGCTGCGCAGAGGGCGCCCTCCTTGGCTGGGTGATGCAGATGGGGCTCGGGTCCCGGCAGGTGAGTTGAAGGCGGGGGTTGCGGGGAGGGGGGGGCGGTGTGCGGCTGAAGGGGAGGATAGCATGGATCCCACTCGCCCCACCCAGCCAGCCAGCACCAGGGAAGGACAGAGACGCAGCTGGAGACTGTCTCTCCCTGCGGCTCAACAGCCACTTCGGGGTCTGAAGCTGACACCCCCCTCCCCATACGCCCTGTCTGTCTGTCTGTCTGTCCATCTACCCCCGTACACCAAATCCCTCTCTCCATCCTTCCATCTGTCTGTCCCAGACCCCCCCATCCATCTATCTATCTATCTATCCCCAGACACCGCCTCTATCTATCTATCTATCTATCTATCTATCTATCTATCTATCTATCCCCAGACACCCCCTCTATCTATCTATCTATCTATCTATCCCCATCCACCCCCTCTATCTATCTATCTATCTATCTATCCCCATCCACCCCCTCTATCTATCTATCTATCTATCTATCTATCTATCTATCTATCTATCTATCTATCTATCTATCTATCTATCTATTCCCATCCACCCCCTCTATCTATCTATCCCCACACCCCCCTCTATCTATCTATCTATCTATCTATCTATCTATCTATCTATCTATCTATCTATCCCCAGACACCCCCTCTATCTATCTATCTATCTATCTATCTATCTATCTATCTATCTATCCCCAGACACCCCATCTATCTATCTATCTATCTATCTATCTATCTATCTATCTATCTATCTATCCCCACTCACCCCATCTATCTATCTATCTATCCCCAGACACCCCATCTATCTATCTATCTATCTATCTATCTATCTATCTATCTATCTATCTATCTATCCCCACTCACCCCATCTATCTATCTATCTATCTATCTATCTATCTATCTATACATCCCCATCTATCTATCTATCTATCTATCTATCTATCTATCTATCTATCTATCTATCTATCTATCTATCTACAGACACCCCCTCTGTCTATCTATTTCTGGGTGTATCTTTCTATCCATCTCTCTCTATCCCTGTCTCTCTCTACGTCTCTCCCTCCATCCTTCCTTCTGTGTATTTCTGTCTGTCCATCCACACCCGGAGCTCTCTCTCCATCCCTCCCGTTGGATATTCCGGTCTCTACCCATCCATCCCCGGACACGGGATCTATCTACCCCCCTCCCCCGCATCTCTCCACCCCCCCCGCAGCTCCCCCAGCAGCTCCGGAGCTCCCCCCCCAGCTCCCTCCCTCCTTCTCTCTCCATTTCTGCATCTTTCGCTCTTTCTCCAGGCTCCGACCAGCAACCTGCCACATTCCCCCGCTCCCCCCCCGACCAGCTCCCCCCCGCCCCCCCAGCCCAGCGCGCCAGCGAAAGGGGGGGGGAGGACGGAGACGCAGCGGCTCCTGCCTTTTCCTCTCCTGCTGGGGGGGCGCAGACACTGCCGGGAGGGGGGATCGGCGCTCAGGGGGCCCCTCCCCCCCAGGTGCAGCCTGCAGCGCCCCCCCCTCCCTGCCGGCTTCCCCCAGCCGGGCCCCTCGGAGGCGCCGCGGCCGGGGGGGGGGGGAGCCGGGCGCAGCGGCGGCGGCTGAGCTGGTCAAGTTCGCGCAGAGGAGCCGGAGGATGGGGGGGGAGGTGATCGATGGGGGGATCCCAGCCCCCCAGCACAGCCGGAGCTGACGGGGGGGGGCAGACAGACAGACGGACGGCAGCCTCCCCCCCCCGCCCTGAGTTCTTTGTTCATCTCCATAGGGTGGGGAGGGGGCGCCCCCAAGCGCGCACCGCGTTCCCCCCACCCCCAATTTACGCGTCGCGTCGCCGCCGGCGCTAGGAGCAGGTAGGTGGATCGGGTTTGGGGGGGGGGTCGGTTCGGTGGGGGAGGGGAGGGGGGGCAGAGGAGACCCCCCCGCTTGGCACTGAGCTGTGTGGCCGGGGCTATGGGGGAGTCTCGCCAATCTCGGGGTGAAGGGGAATCCAGCGGAGACACCCCCCTCCCAGATTGGACCTGAGCTGCGGGGGGGTGTTATGGGGATCTCTCTGATCGTGGGGGAGGGGTTGGTGGAGGGAGACCCCCTCAGAATGGCACTGATCTGCGTAAGGAGGGTATCGGGGGTCTCTCTAAGTTGGGGGTCGATGGAGGTAGACCCCCCAGATTGGCACTGAGCTGTGGGGGGGGAGTTTTGGGGTCTCTCTGATCTTGGGGGGCTGGGTTTGGCGAGGGGTCTGGAAAGGGAGACACTGAGGTGGGGGAGAGTTTTGGGGGGTCTATCTCTGATCTCATGCTGAGGGATCTCTGTTGTGGGGGGGGGAGAGAAATGGCGGGCAGATCCCTGTGTCTTCTGTGCCTGGGCTGATCCATCCCAAATGGGGAGGGACCCCAAGGCCAGATGAAGGTGGAGAGTGGGGGCAGGGGGGGAGATGAGACACCACTGTAGGAAGCAGATGGGGGAGCAGAGATTCCCCCCCCCCCGAAAGATAGACACACTGGGGTCCAACTCACCCACTGGAGAATGGGGTGGGGGGGGGAGTGCAGGAAGGGAGTGGGATCTAGTGGCTAGAGCAGGGGGAGACTGGAAGTCAGGACACCTGGGTTCTCTTCCCAGCTCTGGGAGGGGAGTGGGTCTAGTGGTTAGAGCGAGTGGCGCTGGGAGCCAGGACTCCTGGGTTCTCTTCCCAGCTCTGGGAGGGACTGGGGTCTAGTGGTTAGAGTGGGTGGAGCTGGAAGCCAGGACTCCTGGGTTCTCTCCCTGGCTCTGGGAGGGGAATGGGGTCTAGTGGTTAGAGCACTCAGAGGCGGATGGGAGGTGATGGGGCCTGCTGGCTTTTCCTCCCGAGACTGGCTGGATATTCTTGTATAATGAATATTGCTGAGGACAGGGGAAAGGGTCAGCACAGAATATACCCGGGGGGGGGTGGGGGGGAGTGTATTTTAGGAAGTGTATGTAACAACCCCCCGCCTGATTTCTGCCTATCCCTTGGCAATATAATTTATTCCTCCCAAGATGCACCACGCTGCAGTTACAAAGAGGGGGAGGGGGAATCCTTGGCTCCCCATGACTGTGTGTAACCAGCCAGGAGGGGCTGCGGGTCGGGAGTGAGGGGCACCGGCAGAGCTGGGGGGACACCCAGGGCTAGGCTAGCAGGGGGCTGTGGGTCAGGAGTGAGGGGCACTGTTTCCTCACACAAGGGTTAATGATTTTGACTTGAACTTCCCAGAGACGGGACATTCCGGGGAGGGTGGCTAATGTCAAGGAAAGGGGGGGGGGGCAGGATGAGGAGGGGCTTCCCTTTGGGGGAGGAGTCTGGGGCTCTGTTTGGGGGGGCAGGTTCCACTTTCCCTGAATTGACCAGCCCTACCCCCGCATTCCTGCGGCTCAGCCCCCCTAGATCTGAGCCGGCGCCTGGGGGATCCCACTGGGGATTTGGGGAGGGGGGTCGTGGGGAGTTTCTGCGGGGGAAGGTGGTCAGAGAAGGGCTCAGACACCCCCGCCCAATTCCAGAGCTGGGGAGAGAACCCAGAAGTCCTAGCGCCCAGCCGCCCCCATCCCCCACTGGACCCCATTCCCTTCCCAGAGCCAGGTTAGACCCAGGTTAGGTGCAGACTGTGCAGGGCCGTGGCGCTCGCGGGGTTAATGTCTGGCAGCGGTTGGTGGGGGAGTATTAAGGGGTCAAGGGGGAGCAAGTCCCAGGTGCAGACTGTCTGTGAAGCCAGACGAGGTCAGAGGTCATGGGCAGGGTCAGGGGTCGTTCCCAGCACTGTCGCCTATGCATAAATCATAGTGTCTGGGAGAGGAGGAGGGGCTGGTGGGTCAGAGCGGGGGAGGGGGAGGGCTGGGAGCCAGGACTCCTGGGTTCAGATAACTGCCACATTCCCATTACATACAGCCGTAGAAACAGTCACACACACAGTGTGTATATATGTTCATGCACACTGAGCTGTCGTGTGTGTGTGTCTGTGTGTGTGTGTGTGTGTGTGTGTGTGTGTGACTATGCACGTGTGGCTCTGTGTGTATGTGTGTAGGGTGTTTGTGTGTCTGCAGACGGAGGGTGTATTTCCAACTGTGTGGGTAGGTGATCGAACAGGTGCATTTGTGGAGGGACCCACGCACACACACACACACACAGAGTCACCTGAACACTCAGAGTTACACAATCACAGTTAAACACTGTTATACAATCAGATTTACAGTTTCACACAGTGACAATCGGACACTCAGATGTTTGCAGTCGCACACATTCACTTGCACACAGTGACAATTGCACCCATGAACAGTGACAACCAGGCATACAGTCATGCAGTGACAGTCGCACACATGGACAGCCCCAATCACACCCACTCAGTCACACACAGTGACAGTTGCACAAATGGGTGTTCACAACCACACACACATTTACATACAGTGACAGTCACACACCCTGACAATGACAATTGCACAGCCTTGCAGTGACAATTATACACACTCTGTTAGACACAACTGCACGCAACACCTCCCAGGCACATGCTCACAGTCGCACACAATGCTGTTCACAACTATACACACAGAGTTGCATATGGTGACAGTTTCACACGCTCACAAGTTAGACACAATCGCACTGCATGACTGCCAGTCACATGCTCACAGTCACACACACTGATTTTCACAATCACACACACAGTTACATACTGTGACAGTCACACACTCACAGTTATAGTCATACACATTGCTGTCACAATCGCACACACACACAATTACATACACTGGCAGTCACACACTCACAGTGACAGTCGCACACACTGCTGGTCACAATTGCATATGCACAATTACATACAGTGACAGTCACACACTCACAGTGACAGTCGCACACACTGCTGTTCACAATCACACACACACAATCTCAGACTTCACCCCCTCCCCCCCTTCACTTTAACTGTCTGGGTCAGAGCCAGAAGCCTCTTAGAAACCTGACCTTCTGGGACCTGGGAGGGAGCTGTGGAAAGGGGGAGAAGGAGTGAGGGTGGCATGTCAAGAATGAAGGGCACCAAGCGGGGGGGCTCTCAGCAGGACCCCCACCCCTCGTGATTCTTACCTCAGCCTCCCCCCCCAGACTAAACTCCCTCTGCTGCCACCACTCCAGCCCCATTTCTGGCCTCTCTTCACATGGATAGAACCTGGGTCGGGAATGAGGGGCACCGGCAGAGCTGCGGGGGGCAGCCCAGGGCTGGGCTGGCAGGGGGCTGCAGGTCGGGAGTGAGGGGCACCGGCAGAGCTGGTGGCGGGGGTGGGAGCGTTATTTTCTACTTGAATGCTCTGGTTGATCCAGCTGGTTCTGTGACCTTTGACCCTAGGGGACTGGGGTGGGGATGAATTTGGGCCTGGGGAAGTGAGCTGGATTTGGGAGGGGGTTGGCTGGGAGATTTGGCAGTTTCTGTGCTGAGCTGGCAGGTGGGTGTGGGTGTCCCTGCTGCCCCCTGCTGGAGGGGACAGGTGCTGTTGCTGTGTGTGTGTGTGTGTTTGTGTGTGTGTGTGTGTTTCACTGCTGCCCCCTGGTGGAGGGGACGGGCTTTGTTCTGTGTGTGTGTGTGTGTGTCCCTTCTGCCCCCGTGGTGGAGGGGACAGGCCCTGTTCTCTCTGTGTGTGTGTGCTACCCCCTGGTGGAGGGGACGAGTCCTGCTCTGTGTGTGTGTGTGTGTGTGTGTGTGTGTGTGTGTGTCCCTGCTGCCCCCTGGTGGAGGAGATGGGCCCTGCTCTGTGTCTGTGTATGTCTGTGTGTGTGTGCAGGGCCGGCTCCAGGGTTTTGGCTGCCCCAAGCAGCTAAAAAAAAAAAAAAAACCCGCGATCGCAATCGCGATCTGCGGCAGCAATTCGGCGGGAGGTCCTTCGCTCCGAGCGGGAGTGAGGGACCGTCCGCTGAATTGCCGCTGAATAGCTGGACGTGCCGCCCCTCTCCGAAGTGGCCACCCCAAGCACCTGCTTGGTAAGCTACTGCCTGGAGCCGGTCCTCTGTGTGTGTGTGTGTATGTGTGTGTGTGTGTATCCCTGCTGCCCCCTGGTGGAGAGGACGGGCCCTGCTCTGTGTGTGTGTGTGGTTGAGGGACAAAGCCTGGTTCCCATTACAGGATGGCAGTGCTGCTCCATTGTGTTGCAGTTACACCACAATGTGCATTGCTGCACAGCTCCGGTGGCAGGGTGGTACCAGTGCTGTGCGCTGGGGTTGCCGTTGTGTCACAGCAGTGGTGTGGGCTGGGGTGTGTTCTCATTACGCGCAGGGGGGTGTCAGCCCTGTCTGGCTGTGGTCACGTGACCATGGTTGTGGCGCCGAGCGACTGTGCTGCTGTCTGGTTGTGGTACAAGCGCGGAGTTGTGTTGCAGTTGCATGACACTGAGCGGGTGTTTTCGGCAATGTTGTCATTCCATGCACACGAGGCCCCTATGGGGTGGAGCGTGGGCTGGTTAGACAGGGACCCCTTGCCCGCCACTGAGATGCAACCACCTCTAGGGTGGGACACTGGGCCTGCTTATACAGGGCCCCCTTGTCCGCCGCTGAGACGCAGCCACCTCTGGGGTGGGGCACCAGCCTCTCTAGCCCCCACTTTCCTGCCCCCACTCAGATCTGTTCACCCCAATTGCCCAGGGAAGGAGCTGGCTGGGGAGCTGGAGAGGTTGAAGGAGGCTGAGAGGGATGAAAAGAGGTGGGGAGGGGGGGCAGAAGAAAGGGTGGAAGGTGGGGGAGATGGAGGAGGAGAAGAAGGAAAGATGGGGGGGATGGAGGAGCTCTTTGCTGGGACAACCAGCTGGTAAGGCCTCCCCCCCCCCCCCGCCCAGAAGGGGTTAAAAGTTCAAGGCCAATGGGGTGATTTAAAGGGCCAAGCGCATGTATTCTTTTGGGGGGTGTTCTTTGAGGAATTGGGGGGGATAGGATGAGGGGTCATTCCAGGGTCCAGCCATATTGGTGGCTATTCCAGACAGACAGACCCCCCTCCCCCGCCTGGGTCCCCAGTGTCTCCCCACACCCTGTATCCCTTCAGGGTGTGCTGGGGACTCCTTCAGGTGTCCTTAGTCAGCAGCTGTTGCTTTAAGAAACACCCCCCCCCCCCCACCTACACTGGCTAAAGCAGAGAGCCTGGACTCCTGGGTTCTTTCCCTGGCTCTGGAAGGGGAGCGGGGACTAGTGGTTGAGCAGGGGGGCTGGGAGCCAGGACTCCTGGCTCTTGGAGGGGAGTGGGGCCTAGTGGTTAGAATGGGCTGGGGGCTGGGAGTCAATCCTATCTGCTTCAAGACAGCCAGTTCCCCCGCTCTGGGGCTAGATTGGGGCTGATGGCCCCTAGCAGGGAAAGGCCCCGTGCCCACAAACTGTCCAGATTATTTCTTGTGGCAGAGTCAAGTTGCACCCCTGATGTGTGTGTGTGTGTGTGTGTGTGTGTGTGTGTGTGTGTGTCCCTGCTGCCCCCTGCTGGAGGGGGTGGGCACTGCTCTGTGTGTGAGTGTACGCGCACACGCATTGTTGTTTCTGACTGTATTTTTTGGCCTTGGTGTGTCATTGTACCTGCTGTGTGTGTGACTGTGAGTCTCTCTGCTTGTATGGGCCTGCTTTGTACGTGTGTTACTGTGTGGTGTGTGCACATGCTCACTCTCTGTTGTTGTGTCTCCGTTTCTCAATACGTTGTGCGTAGCCCAGTGTTGTTGTGTCCCAACCTCCGTGTTAGGTTGTGTATCTTTTTCTCAGCGTGTGCCCCCCTGTGATGTTGTGTCTCTGCATAGCCAGGTGGCTGTGTGTCAGTGTGTTGCTCTCGGTGGGTGTCACGGGGTTGTTGGGTGTCTCTCTGGGTGATACGGTGTATGGCTGTGTCACTGTGCTGCTTTGCGTCTCATTGTGGTGCGAGGGGTCTGTAGGAGGCGCTACGTGGGTCTGTGCATCGCTCAGAGGTTGTGGGTCGTCTGTGCGAATCCCCTGCTCCCTACGGGACCCCCAACAACCCCCCTTCAGGGGTCAGGGAGAGCCAGCAAGACAGTCTGCTGCCATGGCAACGGGGCCTAACACAGCCCAGAGCCTGACCCCCCCCTCTATTAACCCTTCCTGGCCCAGGCCCTGCTCCCACCCCCCAGCTCTGTCAGTGGCTCTCAGTCCCGACCCGCAGGCCCCTGCTAGCACAGCCCTGGGCACCCCCCACCCCAGCTCTACCCATTTTGTCTGTAGTGAGTAAGTTATAAGGCTCCCTCCCAGCCCCCCTGCTCTCCCACTCCCCTCCCAGAGCCAGGGAGAGAACCCAGGAGTCCTAGCTCCCAGCCCCCCCCCCCCCCACCCGCTCTAACCACTAGAGTCTAGACCCCTCGCCTGAGGTTAATTCACCCCTGTTCACGAGATGATATTAACTTGGTGGAACAGTTTCACCCATATTTGTGAACAGGGCAGTTTTAACTCAGTGAAACACAATGCAGTGTGTGTGTGACATTTGTGTATAATGCCCTTGACTGTTAAGACAACTCTCTGATTGTGGAGTGTTGCATGAGTTTCTCCACACACAGGAGCGTTAGCACAATGATTGTGTGGTCACACAAGTGTGTCCACACACACAGGAGCTTTGAGAGGATTGTGTAGTATCACACAGGTGTGCATGCACACACTGGAATAATAACACAGTGACTGTGACATGTCACACAAGAGTGTCCACAGAAACATACACGCGCACATCAGCACCATGCTTATGTGACACACACTAGCACTACAACACAACGATTGTGTAGTGTCACACAACTGTATAGACACCCAGGCACATCAACACAATGATTGTGTAGTATCACATAAAAGTGTAGACAGACAGACGTGTCAACCCAACCGTTTGTGTGTGCGTTATCTGTACAGGGCCAATCTGAGTCTAACCCCAACACCCTTGGCTTTTGTGTTAACTACACAATGTCCAACAACCCTCCCCCTTTGCCTGTGAAGTGGGGGTGCAAACACACAGCTGTGTCACCACAACAGGGCTTGTGCTTCACCACAGCCCCCCCCCCCCCCCCAAACACAATCTCAGCGACAAGTAGGGCAACCAGATAGCAAGTGAGAAGAATCGGGACGGGGGTGGGGGGTAATAGGAGCCTATGTAAGAAAAAGACCCGAATATCGGGACTGTCCCTATAAAATCGGGACATCTGGTCACCCTATACAAGCGACTTTCCTTTTGGGAGGGAAAATGTATCCTTGTAAGCCCCGCCCCCTCCCTCATAGCCCCGCCCCAACCCCACACTTCCTGGGCAGTGGTGGGGGGGAGCTGAGAGGGAGGGGTCCCCCAGCTCCACCCCGCAGGACTCAGGAAGACACAGGCCAGCAGGGAAGCCACCCACGATTGCCGAGCCTAGCCAAAAACCTGCTGAGCTGAACTCCTAATGAAGATCCAGGGAGAGAACCCAGGAGTCCTGGCTCCCAGTCCCCCCTCCCCCCCCGTTGTGACCACTAGACTCCACTCCCCTCCCAGAGCAGGGGAGAGAAGCCAGGAGTCCTGGCTCCCAGCCTGCCCCCCCACCCCAACCACTAGGCGCCACTGCCCTCCCACGCCGGTCTCTGGGGGCGATGCCATGGGGGCCTGGGGGCTCGAGGCTGGGGCCAGCCGGGCGCTGCCGATCCACCCCGGGGGGGGAGGAGAGAGTTAACCACAGGGCCGGCTGCTCCTTGGATACCAGCCCAGCTCTGTTCTTGTTACCCACAATCCTTCATTCCTCCCCCCCCTTCTCTGGCACCGACCGGATCCCTGGCACCGAGGTTGGTCCTACAGTCCCCCCCCCCAGCCGGACCCCCCTCCCCGCCACCCTCCCTCCCTTCCTGCCCCCCGGGCACTTCCTGGCAGCCCTGCCCAGCCCCACGGCTCCCGCGCGCCATCCTTCCACTCCTCCTCTCACCCCCTTTTCTCCTTCCTTTCTTCCCCGCAGCTCGGCCGCGCCCGGGACCCAGCCGGAGCCCTTGGGCCCATCCTGGGGAGATTTCAGGGTGAGCGTCTCCCCCCTCCTCCGTCGCCCCTTTTCGGATCAGCCGGGGCTGCGGGTCGGGAACGAGGGGCACCGGCACAGCGGTGGATGGGAGTCGAGGGCTGGGCTAGTAGGGGGCTGCGGGTCGGGATTGAGGGGCACCGGCGGAGCAGTGGGGTGCGGGTCGGGATTGAGGGGCACCGGCAGGGCTGTGGGGGTGGGGAGCCAAGGGGGCTGCGGGTCGAGATTGAGGGGCACTGGCAGAGCTGTGGGGGTGGGGAGCCAAGGGGGCTGTGGGTCGGTACTGAGGGGCACCATCAGAGCTGTAAGGGGGGATCCCCATTTGTTCAGATCCCTGGATCACAGCAGGGAGAGCATGTGACGGGCGGACAAGAGTCTTGGCTGGACAGACGGACGCGGGGTGGGGGGGCAGATCGCTCTGGGCACTGGATACAAAATGGCAGCTGGTTGGTCGCACCCCACCCCCAGCCTGGAGAGTTGGGGAGTGGGACAATTTGGGGTTAACCCTTCCGATGCCAGGAGGATTTTAAGTTCCCTGGCCCACCCCTGCATCTGCTCGCTGGGCCCCTTACTCCTGACCCGCAGCTGCCCTGCCATCCCCGCCCTGGGTCCACCCCCCAGCTCTGCCAGTGCCCCTCACTCCCGACCTGCAGCCCCTGCCAGCCCAGCCCCACCCCCCCAGCTCTGCCGGTGCCCCTCACTCCCGACCCGCAGCCCTTGCCACCCCAGCCCTGCACCCCTCTGCTGTACCAACGCTGGGCTGCATTGCAGGGCTACACCGTGATGGATCAGCTTGTCAGGAATTCCCCCCGAGGGTCGGATCCGTACGCCGCTCTAGACAGGATGGCGTTGGCTGCGGGGGGTGGAAAGGGCCTGAAGATTGAGGGGTCCCTGACCCCCCATCCCACCTCACCCCCCCCCCAATCCCAGCTTCTAGCATCAGGAGAGAAGCCAAGAACGCCGGAGCCCAGCCGCCCCTTCTCCAGGCCTGTACGTTGTCTCGGCCCTGGCAGAATGACTGAGGGCTGGGAGAGCTGGGGGGCTGCAGGTCGGGAGTGAGGGGCACTGGCAGGGCTGGGGGGAGCCTAGGGCTGGGCTAGTAGGGGGCTGCAGGTCGGAAGTGAGGGGCACTGGCGGGGGGGGGGAAGGGTAGGGTTGCTGGGCACGCGGGGAGGGGCCTGGCCCGTTGCCAAGCGCCCGGAGGCCGTTGCTAGGGAACCAGGTTCCCTTGGCAGCCGACCAGCTCTTTCACTTTCGCTGAGTGGCGCGGAGGGGGAGGGGTTGAGCCCGTTGGGGGGTGCGCTCCCCTCAGGACAGGCTGAGGGGGAGGGGAAGGTCCCCCATTGACACCCCCTCTTACCCCCTCCCCCTCATGGAACAGAGCCATAGACCCCTCCCCTCATTGACTCCACCCCTGAGGGACCCCACTCCCATAGGGCCCACCCCCTCATAGAACACAGCCATAGGCCCCGCCCCATAGACCCCTCCCCTCATTGACTCCACCCCCTTAGGAATTCTAGTCCCATAGGCCCCTCCCCCTCATAGTGCCCTGACATAGACCCCGCCCCTCATTGACCAGGACCCTTAGGAACCCCCACTCCTCATAGGCCCCTTTCCCTTATGGAGAACTATCATCAACTGTCCTCATAGGGCCCCCCCCCACCATTGGCCTCACACCTTTCTAGACTCCGCCCTTAAGGACCCTCCTCCCATTGGCCCCACCCCCAATAGGTCCCACCCCCTTATGGAATGCTCTTATTGACTCCTCCCCTTTATGGAATGACTCCTATTGGCCCCTCCCTCCATTGACTCCACCCCATTGACCCTGCCCAGTCCCATCAGCCCCACCCTCAATAGGCCCCACCCCCTAATGGAATGTTCCTATTGACTCCTCCCCTTTATGAAACTGAGCCCTCTTAGCCTCTCCCTCCATTGGCCCCACCCCCTTGGGGGACCCCCCCTGCCATTGACCCTGCCCCCTTCATTGACTGTCCCTTCTTGACCCATCCCCCAACCCCCCTACCCCACTGATCTCTAGGGATGGAGGGTGGCAGCTGGAGTCCTGAGGGGGGAAGGGAAGGGCCCCCCGGGAGAGGCATTTCCCTGTGGGGGGGGTTAGACTGGGTCTCCCCATCCCCCCATGTCCTCCACCCCACTTTGCTCTATGCGGGGGGCTGCTAGGGTGCTTGGCAGGGTAGCTGGGGCTCTGGGCAATGGAGGGAGGTTGTCCAGGGGGGCTGCCAGATCGGGGGGCTCTCGCTGGTTTAGACGGGGCAGATGCTCTCAGGCTGGTCGTGTTTGGCTGCCAGGTCTGGGGGGGTCTCTGGTGGGGCGTTCGCCGAGGGGGGGTGTCTGCTGCGTGCGGTGATGTGAATTCATTACAGCCTGGGGGAGGGGAGGCGGGCACCGACCTGCCGGCCAGACAATGGCAGCGGTCGCCATGGCAACGCGCCCAGCCGTGCCAGCGCCCCCCCAACCGCCACGCTGTCTGGGGGAGGCATGATAGACAGACACAGTTCCCCCGCACCCAGAATGGCCCCTCCCCCAGGCTGGGTGTGGGGGGGGTCACTCATTATGGGGCAGTCTGTACCCTGGGAGCCCCCCCAGGTCCCCCAGCCCCATGCTCCCCCATTACAGCTGAGGAACCGGGCGGGATGGGGGAGTGCTGGCAGCGGTGCCCACTGCCTGGGGGGGCGTGAGGGAGCTGGCACCGTGCCCGGCTCTGGGCATTTTCCTCTGTCTGCATCGCTCCTTTCCATTGTCTGCTTCGTTCCCTCACGCCCTGGCAGCCCCCCCCCCCGCCCGGTTCTTCCTTTCTCCTTCCTCCCCCCCCCCCACCTCCTTCCACGTCCATCCGTCCATCCATCCTGTCCCCCTCGACCTTCCAGAGAGGCGGTCACGCTCTTCTTCCCCCCAAACATTGGGGGTGAGTCTGAGGCTTGGGGGAAGGGGCCCACCCCGTCCTTCCTTCCATCCGTCTGCCCCCTCAGAATGGCCAGTGACTGAAAAGACGAGGTAAGTCATGGGGGGGGGGGGGTTCCTCTCGTTCCCCCTTTCCGCTCGTGTCCTCTCCTTCGCTCCTTTCTTCTCTTGCCTCTTCCCCTGGGAGGCAGGGGGTCTCGTGCAGTGGGTGGCGAGAGACGGGTCCCCTCATGGAGTTTTTCCAGGATTTGGGGTGATGGTTCTGGTGGAGGCAGGGAGAAGGGAGGGGCCTCATGGGCCTCGGGGGAAACCATGGGACGTCAGACCATCAGAGAACCCAGGAGTCCTGGCTCCCAGCCCCCCCTTGCTCTAACCACTAGACTCCACTCCCCTCCCAGAGCGGGGGATCTCAGAGCTAAATTTGGGGAAAATGCTCACAGATGGCTGAGGCTGAGAAACCCAGCACTGGTCGGGATTCACTGGGCAGGGAACTCGGGGCTGTGGGGAGCCCAGGGCTGGGCTAGAAGGGGGCTGCAGGTTGGGCGTGAGCAGCAGGGCTGGGCTGTCAGGCGCAGTGACTGGGACGTACCTCTAGGGGGTGTTAGTCTCCCCCAGTTCCCCTCTGTGATGTCGTCCCTGCTGGGGGTGCAGCCTGGCCGCCGCTCCCCGCTTGCGTCTGGCCGTCCGGGGTGACAGCATAGGAGGGACGTGGGTCAGAGCTGGACAGCTAGCAGTCAGGGCTAGCTCCATGCCTGCTGAGTGCTGTTTATTAGGTGTATTACGGTAGCCCCTAACAGTGCCAGTGTTGGCCCTGGACCCCATCACGCCAGGCACTGTACATTATGAGTGCTATTTATTAGGGGTATTACGGTAGAACCCAGCAGCCCCAGTGCTGGCCCCGGCCCCCATCGCGCCAGGCGCTGTATGTTATGAGAGTTATTTATTAGGGGAATTACGACTTCCTGCCTTAGTCAGCTCCCAGACTCCCTCCTGAGCCTACCCTTCTGCCCCCCCCCCCCCAAGCCCTCTCTGCTCCGCTCCCTGCACTGCGGCAGGGAGATCCGTCCCCCACTGGGTGGCCCTGTCCTGGCAAGTGAGTTTGCCAGTCTCCTCCGATTCCCATTGATATGGACCGACCTTGGACTGTCTGTTCAGGGACCCATTCAGTTCCCTCCCCTCTCAGACATCTGGGTGGCACGTACACACCTGTGTCTCTTGGCCTGCCCGGAGAGATCACTGGTGGGTGGGGGAGAACTGAGGCACACACGGGCTTCATCAAAATACGACCCAAACTTCCCACTTTGTCACACCTTGGCCAAGTCATTTAACCCCCTCCGTGCCTCAGTTTCCCCATCTGTAAAGTGGGGTGATAGCAGAGCCCTGCCCCACTGTAATGCTGGGAGCATAAATACCTTGATGACTGTGAAGTGGTCTGAGAGCTGCTGGTGAGAATCACTATAGAAGCACTAGGTGGTATTTGTAGATTATAGATTCTAACCCGTAAACATGATCTTCATTAAGGACCAGTATAGTTAAGCATCTTTACGTTATGATAAGATAACTGTGTGTAAATGCATTGAGGGATGGCTTAGCCTATAAAATAGAAATACCATCCCATAAAATGTACCTTACATCACATGGTGTCTCTCTTATATTTTATTTTATTTTATGTTTTCTATTCTAACACAGAGATATATTCAGTATGCAGAGACTATGATGTTTAAGCTACATATCAATTATATTATATTTATTAAACAATGCTTAAACTCACTCTACAGTAATATAGAACTTTATCTGTAAGAATATATAATATAAAATGAAATACAGTGTATAGATAGCATGAATTTAATTTAACAGTGCTGGAACATAATTTAATATTGAGTGAGTTTTTAATTATTGTTACGTTTAATTAATAATGCTTAAACATAGTTTATCTTAATATAGAGCATGTTTATCTGTTGGAATACATTTGTAATATAAAACCAAAAATGAAATATAGTATATAGATAGTCTATATTATATTATATTATATTATATTATATTATATTATCAATCCTTAAACATAAATTAAAGTAATATAGAACTTGATTAGCTGTACAAATTTATAATATAAAATTAAATATAGTGTATAGATAGAATATACGTATTTATATTATATTTTACATTTAATTTAACAATACTTACACATACTTTACGTTAATACTGAGTAAGAGTTTTTATATTATATTAGGTTTAACAATGCTTAAACATACGCTACATTAAAAAGCAACAGAGGGTCCTGTGGCACCTTTAAGACTAACTGTTAGTCTTAAAGGTTTCAGAGTAACAGCCGTGTTAGTCTGTATCCGCAAAAAGAAGAACAGGAGTACTTGTGGCACCTTAGAGACTAACAAATTTATTAGAGCATAAGCTTTCGTGGACTACAGCCCACTTCTTCGGAAGAACGAAAGCTTATGCTCTAATAAATTTGTTAGTCTCTATGGTGCCACAAGTACTCCTGTTCTTCTTTTTGTTAGTCTTAAAGGTGCCACAGGACCCTTTGTTGCTTTTTACAGATTCAGACTAACTCGGCTACCCCCTCTGATACTATACGCTACATTAATATACAATATGGGTTTTTATATTATATTTTGTATTTAACAATGCTTAAATCTAATTGACATTACTATAGACATACTGTTTATCTGCTAGGATATGTAATACACGACCTAAACTGAAATATAGTGTCTCACTAGTCTACATTATGTGATATGAGCGACCAGGCGGGGAAGGAAATCTCTTTTCTTTGGGAGAGGGGACGCTCTGGAGCCAGGCCGAGCGGTGCTGCGGGACTGGGATGGGGTGCCGAGTGGCCCAGCTACAGGCCGGGCAGAGCAGATTGTGCAGCATAAGCAGGTAGCCCGTGGCATGAGGGCCCGTTTGAGGCGGAGCGACCCGGGACAAGGGGTTAGTGGGTTCCGGGCAGTCAGAATGAGCCAGAAACCAGCGTCTCTGTGCAGCCAACCCATGAGTCTCAGTGTCTAGCACCACACCGCGCACCTAGGCTATTCTGTGATGCTTATCGGCCACACACAACCATCCATCGCATTGCACCCTACCACACCTCCCGGCAAATCCAGCCTGGCTCCCATCTAGGATCCCCCTCCACACAACCCGGTTCTGCTCCCTTCCACCACCGCAGGTGGAGAAAGCTGCAGTCGCAGAGCCCCTCTCCGCCCCCCCTGTTCTCAGACTGTTTCCCCCCCTCGTCCCCACCCCCCAACCTTACCTTCCTCCATCACCCAACCTGGAGTCTCCGGGGGCTTCTAGCGAGGCGGGTGCTCCCTTTGCCCTCACGCCCAGAAGGGTGCATGCAATCAGCAGCAGGAAGAGGGCGAGTTCCTATGAGAAAAAGGGTGAAACGGAGGCACAAGGAATGGGGTTTGTTAACCACAGAAATGGTCTCTGGTATTTGTGAGAATCGGAGAAAGAGTCAAAGAATTAAATGAAAAAAGCTGGAAGCCCGGACTCCTGGGTTCTTTCCCCAGCTCTGGGAGGGGAGTGGGGTCTAGAGGGTTAGAGGAGGTGGTAATGGGAGCCCGGACTCCTGGGTTCTCTCCCCAGCTCTGGGAGGGGAGTGGGGCCTACTAGGTTGGAACAGAGGGGGAGGAGGGAGGCTGGGAGCCAGGACACCTGGCTTCTGTTCCCTGCTCTGGGCGTGTTCTGTTGTTTTAAATATAGGAATGAAAAACGTTTTTGTTTTTCCAAGTTGAGAAATTTGTTCCTTGCAAGACTGACTATCTATCTATCTATCCACCGCCATACACACCCCTCTGTCCGTCCAGCCATCTCTCCCACCCGCCTTTCAGGTTCACCCCTGCTATCTGGCAGTCACCGTCTCGTCTCGGAGGGCTCCGAGGCCGGGGCTGCCAGCCGCTGGGTCCCGCCGCGGCGTTGCCGGTTGCCATAAACCCGTAGATCCGAACTTGCGGTACGACTGCCTCACACAAGCTCGAGTCTGTGGGTATGTGTCGATCCTGGCCAGGACATCTGGAGACCGACCCCGGGCTGACTCCGCCCACCGGCATTCCAGGCCCGCCCACTCATCCATAGGTTCCACCCACCGGAATGGGGCCAGATCAGAACCAGCGCCCCCTAGAGGGGAAAGGCCCCATGTCCCATTCCCCACCCCCCTGGGCCCAGCAGTTCCCCACCTTGAGGCCAGATCAGAACCAGCCCTAGATGGTCCTGTCCCCCTGGGCCTGCCAGCCCCCCGCCCTGGGACTGGATCAGGGCCGGCTCCCCCTAGAGGTGAAAGGCCAGTCAGACGAGAACCCACCAAATCATTCCACCCAGAGACAGCCGACGCCTCTGGAGAAACCTCCCCAGCCGCTCTGGGCTGCTTCCTTCCCACTCCCCCAGCCGATCCCTAGACCCCCAGCCGCACCTGACTCGAACCCCCTCTCCCCGGCCCGGCTCTTCTGCGTGCCCCAGGCTGAGGTAGTAGGTTGTATGGTTTAGAATAACACCCGTAGGAGATAACTGTACAGCCTCCTAGCTTTCCCTGGGGCGCTGCTCAGCCCCGGAGACGAGCCAGCAGGGGGCAGCAACGAGCGGAGGTGAGTAATGCAGTAATTCGCCATGGTGGGATATGATTATCGATGATGATCTGCGAAACTCCCTGCTTCCGGGGATTGGCAGGGTTAACCCGTGGGACTCCCCGCCACTGGGAATTGGCCGGGCTGCTCCACAGGACTCCCTGCCACTGGGGATTGGCTGGGTTAACCTGCGGGACTCCCTGTGGCTGAGGATTGGCCGGGTTAATTCCTGAGTTGCCTGTAGAGACATGGCTGGGGTTGTGTGTGCTGTGTAGTCAGGGAATTGTGTGTAGTTGTGCGCTGATATGGGCGGAGTGGTTGTTGGGATGTTTAGGATTGTGTGGTATTGTGGTGGTGCGTGGTTGTGTTGTGCTGTCAAGGAACTGTGGATGTGATTGTGAGGCGCTGCTGGGTTGTGAGATGTTGTCATGTCTTGTGTGTGTGGTTGAACAGTGTTGTGTGTGGTGGGAACGGGGGATATAGGTGTGTTTTGCTGGTATCTTGTTTTACATGTACATGATTCTTGTGTCCACTTGTGTATAATTGTGTGACATTGTGGTGTGTGTAGTTGTGCAGCATTGTTGTGGGTGTGTTCAGGCATGTGTATTTGTTTGGTGTTGGGTAGTTGTGCAGGGGATGTGTGGTTAGCATAATTGTTATGTTGTGCGTGAGGTTGTATTTTACAGTGTGTGTGATGGTGTTGGGATATTGTGTTGGGTGAGTTATTTTGGTTGTGGGATATTTGCGGTGTTGTGTGTGTACTGTGGTAGTGGGGTGTTGTGTTTTATGTGTTACTGTGGTGGCTGTGGTGTTGTGTGTGTGTTGTGTTGTGTTATGGTGGTGAGGTGTTGTATTGTGGCGTGTTGTATGTGTGATGTGTGTGTATTATGGTGGTGGTGATATTGTGTTTGTGTGTTATTGTGGTGGGGGATATTGTGGGGGTTGTTATAGTGGAGGTGTATGTTATTGTGGTGTGTGTGTGTGTTATGGTGGGGTGCTGTGTTGTGGGTCTGTTATTGTGGGGGTGTTGTGTTATATGCAGGTGTGTTGTGGTGTAGGTCTTGTGTTGTGTGGGTGTGTTGTGGCGGGGAGGGTTGTTGTATGGGTGGGTGTTATGGGAGTGGTGTTTTGTGGCAGGGTGTAATTGGGGAGGTGTGTTGTGTTATGTGGGGTGTGTTGTATGGGTGTGTGTTATTGTAGCATGTGGCTGTGTGTTACGGTGGAGGTGCTGTGTTGTGGGGGTGTTATTGTGGCGGTGTTGGGGTGTTTTGTTATATGCGTGTGTGTTATTGTGGTGGGGGTGTTGTATTATGTGGGGTGTGTTGTGTGGGTGTTTATGTTGTGGTGTGTGGGGATGTGTGGGTGTGTGTTACGGTGGAGGTGCTGTGTCGGGGGGGTGTCATTGTGGTGTTGTGTGGGTGTGTGTTGTGGTGTGTGGGTATGTGTTACGGTGGAAGTGCTGTATCGGGGGGAGTGTCATTGGGGTGTTGTGTGGGTGTGTGTTGTGGTGTGTGGGGGATGTGTGGGTGTGTGTTACGGTGGAGGTGCTGTGTCGGGGGGGTGTCATTGTGGTGTTGTGTGGGTGTGTGTTGTGGTGTGTGGGGGATGTGCGGGTGAGTGTTATGGTGGAGGTGCTGTGTCGGGGGGGTGTCATTGTGGTGTTGTGTGGGTATGTGTTGTGGTGTGTGGGGGATGTGTGGGTGTGTGTTACGGTGGAGGTGCTGTGTCGGGGTGTATGTCATTGTGGTGTTGTGTGGGTGTGTGTTGTGGTGTGTGGGGATGTGTGGGTGTGTGTTACGGTGGAAGTGCCGTGTCGGGGGGGTGTCATTGTGGTGTTGTGTGGGTGTGTTTTGTGGTGTGTGGGTGTGTGTTACGGTGGAGGTGCCGTGTCGGGGTGTGTGTCATTGTGGTGTTGTGTGGGTGTGTGTTGTGGTGTGTGGGGATGTGTGGGTGTGTGTTACGGTGGAGGTGCTGTGTCGGGGGGGTGTCATTGTGGTGTTGTGTGGGTGTGTGTTGTGGTGTGTGGGTGTGTGTTACGGTGGAGGTGCCGTGTCGGGGTGTGTGTCATTGTGGTGTTGTGTGGGTGTGTGTTGTGGTGTATGGGGGATGTGTGTGTGTGTGTGTTACGGTGGAGGTGCTGTGTCGGGGGTGTCATTGTGGTGTTATGTGGGTGTGTGTTGTGGTGTATGGGGGATGTGTGTGTGTGTGTTACGGTGGAGGTGCTGTGTCGGGGGTGTGTGTCATTGTGGTGTTGTGTGGGTGTGTGTTGTGGTGTGTGGGGATGTGTGGGTGTGTGTTACGGTGGAGGTGCTGTGTCGGGGGGGTGTCATTGTGGTGTTGTGTGGGTGTGTGTTGTGGTGTGTGGGGATGTGTGGGTGTGTGTTACGGTGGAAGTGCCGTGTCGGGGTGTGTGTCATTGTGGTGTTGTGTGGGTGGGTGCGGGTCCCACCTGCCGCTCGCTGGCTGCTCGGCCCTGGGCCGCCCCCGCCCCCCCCCCGCCGGGCCCGGCAGCGGCGCGGCTCCAGCCAGACAAGCGCCGCATTGCGATACCGGCCCCGCCGCCGGAGAGGGGGAGCGAGACAGACGCCGCGGAGGAGAGAGACGCGGGGAGCGGCCGAGCGCCACAGACACCGCCCGGGGCAGCGACCGACAGACAGATCCCGCGTCCGTCCCTCCGTCCGATCCGCCCGGGGCAGCGCGGACACCGGCGGAGCGAGGGAAGGAGACAGCCAAGGACGGAGGAGAGCGACAGGCTGAGTCCCGCCGCGGGGCGGGGACGGGCGGGCGCGGGGGGAGCAGCGGAAGAGGGAGGAAAGGGGGAGCGAGAAAGGCTCAGGGATGGAGGGGTGCGGGGGGGATGGGAAGGCAGAGATGGAGGGATAGAGGAATGGGGGGATGGGATGGAGGGATAGAGGAAGGGTGAGATGGAGGGGTACAGGGGGTGGAAAGGCAGGGGAGGGATAGAGGAAGAGTGGGATGGAAGGGTATGGGGCAATGGGAAGGCAGGGATGGAGGGATAGAGGAAGAGTGGGATGGAAGGGTAAGGGGCAATGGGAAGGCAGGGATGGAGAGATAGAAGAAGAGTGGGATGGTGGGATGGGAAGGCAGAGATGGAGGGAGAGAGGAAGGGAGATGGAGGGAGAGAGGAAGGGGGATGGGAAGGCAGGGGTGGAAGGATAGAGGAAGGGTGGGATGGGGGAATGGGAAGGCAGGGATGGAGGGATAGAGGAAGAGTGGGATGGGAAGGCAAGGATGGAGGGATAGAGGAAGGATGGGATGGGGGGATGGGAAGGCAGGGATGGAGGGATAGAGGAAGGGGGATGGAGGGGTGCAGGGGGATGGGACGGCAGAGATGGAAGGATAGAGGAAGGGTGGGATGGGGGGATGGGAAGGCGGGTATGGGGGGATGGGAAGGCAGGGATGGAAGGATAGAGGAAGAGGGATGGAGGGGTGCAGGGGGATGGGAAGGCAGAGATGGAAGGATAGAGGAAGGATGGGATGGGACGGCAAGGATGGAGGGATAGAGGAAGAGGGATGGAGGGGTGCAGGGGGATGGGAAAGGCAGGGATGGAGGGATAGAAGAAGGGGATTGAAGTGGGATGGGAAAGGCAGACCCTGCCCAGTTACAGGTGTGTGTGTGTGTGTGTGTGTGTGTTTTACAGGCTGTGGGGGGGGGGGGGTATTGGGAGACATGGGAGTTGTTGCAAGAGATGTGGGGCATTACACAGGATGTTGGGGGCATTACAGGCTGTGGAGGTGCTAGGCGTAGTTGGAGGTTATGCAGGTGTTGGGAGCATGGGGGTTGTTGAGGGGGTTGTTGGGACATATTGCAGCCTGTGGGGCGGGTGTTGGGGGTTCTTGCAGGAGATGTTGGGCATGTTATGGGCTGTGGGGGTGTTACATGGGGTGTTGGGGGGTGTTACAGGCTGTGGGGTGTGTGTGTGTCATGCTGCAGGTCTCCAAGCACCCCAGTCCCTCTGTCACAAGGGGCAACAGGTGAGTATAACAGGGTCCCCCCAGCTCCTGGCCCCCTGTATCCCAGAGCCGGGGAGGGGCTGGGTCCCTGTGGCCCATCAACCCTCGGCCTCCTGCCAGCAAGGGAAGCTGAGACCGAGCAAACTTGGTTCACACACGGAGTTGCTGAACCACATTGTGTCCACACACAACCCCCCAAGCCAGCCACCTCCTGCTGTCACTAGGGCCCTATCGGGAGTGGTGCCCCTTAGAGGGGAAGGGCCCCATGTCCCTATTTGGGGTCTGCTGGGAACTGACAGAAATTGGGTCTGGCTGATTCTCCAATAGTCTAGAAACCTTTGAATTTAGATAAAAATGTGGGGGTGGCCCAGGGACACTCGGGGGTCTTGGCAAGGATATCGGGGGCCTGGGGAAGAGAGAGGCCTGGGGGATATTGGGGGGTCTGAGGAAGAGTGGGGGGACCTGAGGAATATCGGGGGAGACGGGAGAGGGAGGTGGGGGTGACACACAGCCAGCATCTCTGCCCCTTGGTGTCAGGCGGGATAGTTCAGGGTTCAAAGCCTTGTTTTCCAGGGGAATTCGGGGTGGCTCCGTTTCTCTGAATTTGGGGCCAGCAATGGGGCTGTGGGGAAGGTCCCCAAGGCTGTGGCCGTCGCCCTGGCTTGGTGGATCCCTCCCCTTCCGGGTGCCCCGGCCGTGGAGAGCCGGCCCAGCAGTGCTACCTGTTGGTGACCAGCCAGGGCTGGGGATAGCTGCTGGCCGCCCTCCCGCCATCCACCGCTCGCTGGCAGGTCACTGGCCTTCCTGGGCCCCAGTAGCCCGGTCTGGTGGCCACGTGCTGATGGGGAGCCCGTTCTGGTACCTGACTGGCGGCTCTTGCCAAGGGCCGATCAGTACCCACGGCCGAGCCCCCCCAAGCCCTCCCTGGCTGATAAAATCTGCATTTAACTGGCGCCCCCAACGCACCTCATTGCAACCCCCCCCCCCCCCGATTGGGATTTTGTTCAGGCAACAAAATCTGTCATTCCCCCGCCCCCCACCCATTGGGGAAAGGTCGACTAGTTCGGGGTGGGCTTCCTAGCGGGATGGAAGGACAGGCCTCTGCCCCCAACAGCTCCCTCTTGGAGCAGCGCTTCCTGGCTCCCCCTCCTGACAGCATCAGCAGAAAGACAGAGAAGAAAACCAGGGGAACACCCCAGTGTGTGTGTGGGGCTGGGCCAGCAGAGGGCTGTGGGTCAGGAGCGAAGGGCACCGGCAGAGCTGGGGGAAGGGAGCCTGGGCTAGCAGGGGGCTGTGGGTCAGGAGTGAGGGGCACTGGCAGAGCTGGGGGAAGGGAGCCTGGGCTAGCAGGGGGCTGTGGGTCAGGAGTGAGGGGCATTGGCAGAGCTGGGGGAAGGGAGCCTGGGCTGGCAGGGGGTGTGGGTCAGGAGTGAGGGGCATTGGCAGAGCTGGGGAAAGGGAGCCTGGGCTAACAGGGGGCTGTGGGTCAGGAGTGAGGGGCATTGGCAGAGCTGGGGGAAGGGAGCTTGGGCTGGCAGGGGGCTGTGGGTCAGGAGTGAGGGGCATTGGCAGAGCTGGGGGAAGAGAGCCTGGGCTGGTAGGGGGTGTGGGTCAGGAGTGAGGGGCACTGGCAGAGCTGGGGGAAGGGACGTTGGGCTGGCAGGGGGCTGTGGGTCAGGAGTGAGGGGCATTGGCAGAGCTGGGGGAAGGGACCCTGGGCTAGCAGGGGGCTGTGGGTCAGGAGTGAGGGGCATTGGCAGAGCTGGGGGAAGGGAGCCTGGCCTGGCAGGGGCGTGCGGGTTGGGATTGAGGGGCACCAGCAGAGCCGAGGGGAGCCCAGAGTGGAGATAAATGGTATGGGGTGTGTGTCAGGATTGAGGGGCATTGACAAAATCCATCCCAAATCCCCCATCCCTCCAAAGTTAGCCGCAGCCCAGGCTCCTCCTTCCAGTCCACTCAGCCCGCACCCTGGGTGCTCTCCCCCCTCTAACCTCTCAGCACCCGCTCTCTTCCTCTGCTCCAGCTGGACGAACGGGACCCCCGGGGCTGCGCTCTCCTCCCCCGGCTCTGTCTCGCTCCCGGCAGCCGTCTCTGTCCCTGAGACCCTTAACCTGTGAGGGCAGCGCAGAATTCACAGGTGAGGTTCTTGGGAACCGAGCGACTGGCCCCGACACAGCGCAGCCAGCGGGGCAGGTCTCAGCCCGTCGCACCGGGGGCGGGGGCAGCGTCGCCGCCGGGGACTCAGACAACCGAACATCCCCCCCTTAACCACTAGACTCCCTTCCCTCCCGGAGTCAGGCTAGAACCCAGGAGTCCTGGCTCCCCCCGGGATTCCACCACAGACGCCTTGTGCTACCCTGGAGAAATAGCTTTCCTGCTCGGTGCCTCGGTTTCCCCAGGGGCCCTGATCGTGGTCGGAGTCTTGGCTGAGCTCTGCCTGCGTTTGAGCTGAGACCACAGGCCTGGGAGGACACAACGCTGAGCCCCTCGCCAGCCCCCCTGGGGAGATCCCTCCTCACCCGCCCACCCGAGGGAGCAGGTTTGACGGGTGTCTCTGTGCCTTCAAGGCTCAAACTCTCACAGACACCATCAAACAGCTGAACCCCCCAAGCTAAGCGGCACAAGACCCCCTGAGGAGCACGGGGAGGCCCCTCGTCACTCCCATCTCTCCACCCCCCCCCCGCCCCTGTGCTCCAACCACCTGACAGAGCTGGGGAGAGAACCCAGGAGTCCGGGCTCCCTGCCCCCGCCCTCCCAGCTCCAAACTCCTGCCTCCTTTTCCAAGGTTACTACTATGGAGAAATCGTTTTGTGCCAGGCTCTAGCAGCCCCCCCCCCCCCCCCCCGGCTAGGGCAGTTCTGCAGAGGGTGGGAGTAGGGAGGCCAGGGCTGGGCTAGCAGGGGGCTGTGGGTCGGGAGTGAGGGGCACCGGCAGAGCTGGGGGGGGTGTGCCCAGGGCTGGGCTAGCAGGGGGCTGTGGGTCGGGAGTGAGGGGCACCGGCAGAGCTGGGGGGGGTGTGCCCAGGGCTGGGCTAGCAGGGGGCTGTGGGTCGGGAGTGAGGGGCACCGGCAGAGCTGGGGGGTGGGGTGTTTCTCATCCCTTTGATGCACTCATCCCCCCGCCCCGCAGGCCCCCCTCTGTTTAAGGGACATATTAATTCTCAGTTTCATGCCCGGCTGTCTGGTTTCCATGGAGACGGATCTCTGAGGCCGACAGCTCCCCCCACCCCTTCTCCCGTCGGCCGGAGCTGCCTTCCTCCAGCCCTGGGTATGCGGGGAACCCTTGCCTGGCGCTGGGATGCAGCCACCCTCTGGGGTGGGGCTGGGGGCTGGTTATACAGGGACCCCTTGCCCGGCGCTGGGCTGCAGCCACCTCTGGGGTGGGCGTGGCCGGGTCGTAGCCCTGCCCCCTCCATTGTGATGTCCCAGTGGGTTCCGTGCCCCTTGTGCTGGGCGATGCCTGTGGCCTCCCAGCTGCTGTTGCCCCTTTGCCTCGGCCTCCTTCTGGCCCCCCGGGCACCCGGCTGCCTCGACTGTTTCTCCACCCCGCAGCAGCGTCTGCGCGTCTGCCAGGTCTTCCTGGGTCACACCAGCTCCCGGCACGTGGCCTGCCTGGGCGCCCTGCGGGCCGCCTTCCAGCCCCACACCCAGCTGGTGGTGGGTGAGTGGGGCCCTGGAGCCAGGCGGCCGGCAGCTCTGTCTTCCATTCCCTCTGTCCCTCCTGTCTGTCTGTCCAGCCCTCCCACAGCTCCACTGCGCTCCAGCCTGTCCTTTGGCCTCTGCTTTAGCTTCCCCTGAGCCTTTGTTCCATTTCCAGCTCCATCACCCACCCATCCCTCAGCTCCATCCTTCCCTTCCTCCAGCTTAACCGCTCCCTGGCCCTCCATCCCTAGCTCCGTCATCCCTCCGCCTTCACCTCCATCCATCCCTAGCGCCATCATCCCTCCGCCTTCACCTCCATCCATCCCTAGCGCCATCATCCCTCTGTCTTCACCCTGTCCATCCCTAGCTCCATCATCCCTCCATCTTCACCTCCATCCATCCCTAGCTCCGTCATCCCTCCGTCTTCACCCCGTCCATCCCTACCTCCATCATCCCTCCGTCTTCACCCCATCCATCCCTAGCTCCATCATCCCTCCGTCTTCACCCCGTCCATCCCTAGCTCCATCATCCCTCCGTCTTCACCCCGTCCATCCCTACCTCCATCATCCCTCCGTCTTCACCCCGTCCATCCCTAGCTCCATCATCCCTCCGTCTTCACCCCGTCCATCCCTAGCTCCATCATCCCTCCACCTTCACCTCCATCCATCCCTAGCGCCATCATCCCTCCGTCTTCACCCCATCCATCCCTAGCTCCATCATCCCTCCGTCTTCACCCCGTCCATCCCTAGCTCCATCATCCCTCCGTCTTCACCCCATCCATCCCTAGCTCCATCATCCCTCCGTCTTCACCCCGTCCATCCCTAGCTCCATCATCCCTCCGTCTTCAGCCCCATCCATCCCTACCTCCATCATCCCTCCGTCTTCACCCCATCCATCCCTACCTCCATCATCCCTCTAGCTCCATCATCTCCTCCATCCATCCCTCTGCCCATCCCTCCATTCATGCCCCCCCAGGGATGGACCCCGGAGCAGAACCTGTCCCCTCACCAGCCCCCTCCCACCATCCCCAGGTGTGGCAGAGATGGAGAAGCTGAAGGACGTCTTCTCCAACGTCATCTTCTCCCTGGAGCAGAAGGGCATGGCCAAGGGTGGGTCAGAGCCGGGGTGGCGGCCACGGGGAAGGAGGGAGGGGAGGGGAAGGATCCTGGGGGGGGAGCAAGGGGAAGTGGCTGGGAAAAGGGGAGGAGAGGGGAGAGATAGGGTGGTGGGGGCTGGAAAGGCAGGGGGAGGGTGTGGACGGGGGGCTTGGTTCTGACCTCCTCTCCCCCCCAGTTCCCTACCAGGTGGCTGTGCCGGAGACCGTGGCGCGGATCCAGCCAGAGCTGGCTCAGCTGAAACCAGGTGAGAGGGGGGCTGGGAGCCGACTACCCAGTGTGACCCCCCCCGATACACAGCCCCCCATGCACCCCCTGTCCTGGAACAGGTGGGGGAAGGGAGCCCGGTCCCCATGGCCCACCCAGCCCTCAGCCTATTGGGACGCAGGGGCTGAGACCCGGAAAACACCCCCGCCCACCCCCCAGCAGCCATCCAGTCCCTGCCGGGAGGCTGGATCAGACACGACGCCCCCTACAGGGCAGCAGGGTGTGGGTCTCTGCTGCTGGTGTAATTCCCTGCTATGGCCTCATCCTCGCTCGTTTCTCTCCCTTCGCAGCTCCTGCCTGCGTCCCGCCATGTGGTGAGTCCTGACATCTGGCTGGGCTCCCCCCTCGCAGCCCTGCCGGTGCCCCTCACTCCCGACCAGCAGCCCCTGCCAGCCCAGCCCTGCCCCCTCCCCCCAGCTCCGCCGGTGCCCCTCACTCCCGACCCGCAGCCCCTGCCAGCCCAGCCCTGGGCCCCCCCTTCCCGCAGCTCCGCCGGTGCCCCTCACTCCCGACCCGCAGCCCCTGCCAGCCCAGCCCTGCCCCCTCCCCCCAGCTCCGCCGGTGCCCCTCACTCCCGACCCGCAGCCCCTGCCAGCCCAGCCCTGTCCCCCCCAGCTCCGCCGGTGCCCCTCACTCCCGACCCGCAGCCCCTGCCAGCCCAGCCCTGCCCCCTCCCCCCAGCTCCGCCGGTGCCCCTCACTCCTGACCCGCAGCCCCTGCCAGCCCAGCCCTGTCCCCCCCAGCTCCGCCGGTGCCCCTCACTCCCGACCCGCAGCCCCTGCCAGCCCAGCCCTGGGCCCCCCCTTCCCAAAGCTCCACCGGTGCCCCTCACTCCCGATCCACAGCTCCCTGCTAGCCCAGCCCTGGGCCCCCCTTCCTGCAGCTCCGCTGGTGCCCCTCACTCCCGACCCGCAGCCCCCTGCTAGCCCAGCCCTGGGCCCCCCTGCCACTTTGCTATTCTCCGCAGGGTACCAGAAAGACGCCCAGGTCTACAAATGTGCCTCGTGCAGCCGAGTGGCGTGTCAGCTCCCCCTGGACTGTCCAGGTACGTGCTAAACCCTCAAATCCCCACATGGCACTAGGGGGCGCTGTGCTGCGGGGTTCCCTGGCCGTTCCAGATGATGAACCCAGGAGTCCTGGCCAAACCCAACCCAAGGGATTCTATTCAGCCTCCAGAAATCCCCCTTTTGCTTGTAGCTCTACACAGGAATCCCTGGATAACCAGCCCCACGCCCCACCCGAGGTGGCCGCATCTCAGTGCTGGGCCAGGGATTCCCTGTGGGGCGGGGTCCCTATATAACCAGCCCCTGTGCCCTGCCCCAGAGATGGCCGCACTGCCATCCCCACCCGCAATCACCCCTGCTCTTTGCCTGCCAGTGGAGGATGTCTGGAAGAACGAGGGGGAGAGGACGGTTCTGACATGCAGGGTCCAGTTCCAGACCCCCCCTGACGTCCGGCACAGCTGGAAGTTTGTCAAAGACGTGAGTGTGGGGGGTGGGAGGGTCTGTCTCGCGTTGTGGTTGCCTCTTAGGGTAGCAGGAAGACATGGGGAGGGCACCTTGGCAGATGGGGGTGGGGGTGAAAGGAAGTAATTTTACTGGGAGGGGTGTCTGCTGCCCTGACTCCATGCCCCTTGCACCCTACAACCCCTAGTGGCAGCCTTCGAGTCAGCCCAGCCCCTTTGCTCTGCCCACGGTCCTGAGTTCGATTCCCCTGACGCCTGCCCCCCGTCTCCCTGTCACCCCCTCAATTTGCTCTCCCCTGCCCCCCAGCTCCGGACCCGAGATCTCTCCCTCTTCCGGGACCTGCACCCGGGTGCCAGCTCCTCCATCGTCCTCCGCCCCACACGGGGCTCGCACCGTGGCACCTACGCCTGCCAGCTAGCCCAGGAGGACGACGTGCTAGCCCGGAACTACTTCTACCTCAATGGTAAGAAGGGGAGTGGGGCTGAGTGGTTAGAGCAGGGGGGGCTGGGAGCCAGGACTCCTGGGTTCTATCCCTAGTTCTGGGAGGGGAGTGGGGTCTGGTGGATTAGACCCAGATGGGCTGGGAGCCAGGACTCCTGAGTTGTCTCCCTGGCTGTCAGAGGGGAGTGAAGTTTAGTGGTTGGAGCAGCGGGGGGCTGGGAGCCAGGACTCCTGGGTTCTATCTCTAGCTCTCGGAGGGGAGTGGGGTTTAGTACTTGGAGCAGCAGGGGGGTGGGGCTGGGAGCCAGGACTCCTGGGTTCTGTCTCCCCGCAGTGACTGCCAGCAGCCAGGGGGCAGAGACAGAGCTGCAGGACATGTTCCGCGCCATCTTGCAGTCCCCAGCGGGGCGGGGGGCTGAGGGCCAGCTCCCTGGGCTCTCAGAGCTGCTGGCCGAGCCCAACTCGCTGCACAAGAGGAACGTGGTGCTGCTGATGGTGGGGCTGGCGCTCAGCGCCCTGCTGGGCACCCTGCTGCTGGGGTGAGCTTCCCGGGACCCTCCATATTAGTGCCGTGGGCCCCTCCGGCCCAGGAACCTCCCCCCGCCCACTGCCGGGCCTGACCAATGGGCCCATCCAGCCTGGGACTCTGCCCCCACCAGACCTGACCCACGGACCCGCCCATCCAGCCTGGTATCCAGTTGCAGGGAGTTCCCCAGGTCTCCACTTTCCCTTCCTCCAGCCACCAAGCCCTTCAGGGCCCCGAACTCCCCACCCTGGGGGGAACCCTGCCCAGCCCCCGAGACCCCCTGCCCTTCTGGGTCCCAGCTCGGTCCAGCCCCCCTCCATCCAGGCACTGGGAGCAACACGCAGAGAGGGGCAGTGTGGTGGGGGCTGGGGGCGGCCTTCCTCCAATGGCTTGTCCTTCCTCTGCTATGGCTCCCTTCTCGCTCGCTCTTTGTGCTCCGTCCCCGCCCCCCATCTTCCCTCTCTCTCTCCCCGCAGGGGCGTCTGTCGCTGGGCCATGGGCTGGCCCTGATGCACCCGGCCTGGGCCCTGGACTCGCCTCTGCTTCAGCGCCCCAGACTGGCACCATCAATTTTCTGATCAGAATAAACCCAAATTCCAACCTGAGCCGGGAGTCTCTGTCTCGGCCGCAAAAGGGAGGTCGCTCCTGGTGGTCAGAGCTGGACCGATGCCCCGGGGTGGCACTGGGGGGCGCTGTGCTGCTGGGGGTGGGGTGGGGGGGTCTCCCCGGCGGTCAGGGCTGGTCCGCTGGTCCCGGTGCCCCGGGGTGGCACTGGGGGGCGCTGTGCTGCTGGGGGCGGGGTGTGGGGGGGTCTCCCCGGCGGTCAGGGCTGGTCCCGGTGCCCCGGGGTGGCACTGGGGGGCACTGTGCTGCTGGGGGCGGGGTGGGGGGGTCTCCCCTGGCCGTTAGAGCTGGCCCGATGCCCTGGGGTGGCACTGGGGGGCGCTGTGCTGCTGGGGGCGGGGTGGGGGGGTCTCCCCTGGTACTCAGGTCTGGCCCCCGGTGCCCCAGGGCGGCTGAACATTTTTGTGATTCTGTAAATAGCGGGTGCTGGGCAGGACCCTGGGGTGAAGGGGGATCCCCCTGGAGCGGGGGAGGGGTCAGTCGGGGGGAGGGGGAGAGGGAAGTTTGGGGAGCCGCTCGGTCCCCCTGCGCCCCTGTCACGTCTCCCCTCCCCCTTTGCTCCCCCGCCCCCCAGTGCCCCCGCTTGGGGTGTGTGGGAGGGGAGGGGAGGGGCGGGGCGGGGCGAGGGCCGGGAAGTTCCCACGGCCCCAGGATCTCCTAATATGGTCAGTGATGCGAGGCGAGGCGGGGCGGGGAACCCCCCTCCCCCTCCCGGCCGAGCCAGGCCCGGAGCAAACAGAACCGCGTGGCCAGGCGGCGAGAGCGCAGCGCACGGTGAGGGGCGCGGGGGGATCGCGGGGGGCTGGAGAAGGGGAGGGGGATCGCGAGGGGGGGGCCGGAGAAGGGGGAGGGGGATCGCGAGGGGGGGCCGGAGAAGGGGGAGGGGGACAGAGCTCTTGTCTGTGTTGGGGGGCGGGGGGGGTCACTGGGTTTGGGGGAGCCCCACGCGAGGGCCCGGCAGAGTTTGGGGGCCCCGGGCTCAGGTGGGGGGGGGGTCTGATCAGCCTCTTCGCTCCGGCCGGGGGCTCTGTTCTTGGGTCTGGGGCCGAAAGCCCGGCAACCCCCCCCCCCAGGGGGGGACTGAGACCTGGGGTCCCCCCGGGGCTGAGACATGGGGTCCCCCCCCCGGCAGCTTTTTCTTTCATTTTTTCCTTCCCTTTGTGTCTCCCCCGCTCCGGCGTCTGCAACTTCCTCATAGGGTGGCGGAACCCCCCCCCCCCCCCCCGCACACACACACACACACACACACACACACACACGGATGGGAAGGGGAAGCTATGGGGAAGGGGGCCTTGGGGGTGCCGGGGAGCAGAGGAGGGGGTGGGGGTTATGAGATGCTGGGGGGCGGAGGGGCTGTGGGGTGGGGGAAGGGGTTGGGGTGCAGGGGAGGAGGAGGAGAGGTGGGGGGAGAGAAAGGGGTGCGGGGATTGGTTATGGGGTGGTGGAGGGAGGGGTTATGGGGTGCCGGGGGGAAGGAGAAGGGGTGGGGAGGGCGGGAATAATGGGATTTCCCGAACGCCAGGAAATGTTTCCAAACATCCTGGTGTGAGGAAAGAGGCTGTGACGTGGGGAGTAGGAGGGAGACCCCTGCCTGGGGGAACGGGGGGGGGGCGGGGATTGGGGCATGTGAGTCATAGGACTCAGGCGTCCGGCCGATATCTCCCCCCTCCTCTGGTGACCCTGACATTGAGCCCGGCCATGTGGCGAGGGGGATCGAGATCAAAAGTGTGGGGGGGAGCCATGGGGGGAGCTGTAGGAATGTGGCCCCCCCTTCCTCGCCCAGCTGTTTGGGGGACAGTGACCACCTCTCCCCCACCATGGTCACCCACAGTGGAGACCAGCTTTGGATTCCCCCACCCACCCACTCACTCCTGGGGGAGCCCTGGGACCTGGGGAGGGAGTGTCTGGGATTTGGGGGGGGACAGGAGGGTGGGGTTCCCCAGGGCTTGGTCCAGGATTCCCCTCCTTGGGAAGTTTTCTTGACAGTCCCACAACTGAGAGGATATGTCGGGTTGGCGGGGAAGATTGTGGGGGGTGGTTCTGGGTACCTCTGTGAGACCATGCGGCTGTGTGGCTGTATCCTTGTGGCTGTGTGTGTCTGCATGTGACTGTGTATCAGTATGGCTGTATCCTTGTGGTTGTGTGAGTGTGTGTCTGGGTGTGACTGTTTATTTGTATGGCTGTATCTTTGTGACTGGGTGTCCCTGAGTGTGACTGTATCTGCCTGACTGCATCTTTGTGGTTGTGTGTGGGGATGTGTCTGGGTGCAATTGTGCATCTGTCTGGCTGTACTGTGGTAATATTTGTGTGTCTCTGGGTGCGATTGCGTGTGCATATCTGCGGTTGTGCATCTGCATCTCTGAGTGTCTATATCTTTGTGATGGTGTGTCTCTGGGTGGCGGTGTGTATCGATAAACCTCTATCTGGTGTGTGCGTGTGTCTTTACATTTCCCCTCTCCCCTGGACATAAATGATTGCCAATTAACTCCAGCTAATTAACGCCTCTCTGGCCTGGTCAGAGCCATACACACAAGGGGTTGGCTTCCCCAGCTGTGTCTCTGTGGCCTTGTCTCTAGACAATCGAGCCCTGTTGGAGCCTGGCCGCAGGGCATCCCGTTAACCAAGATGGTGCTCAAGGCGGCCACGCAGGTCATGTTTAGCAGAACTACGTCTGGCCATGGGTCGGCCCCACTGGGTTAGCCGTGGCCAGCGGAGGCTGGAGGCCGCCAGCCCCGCGTCCATACCTGGCCGGGGGTGTCTCGTTGTCTGACTCCACACCTGTGTCTTTGGGCGCCTGTTTCTCCAGGGGTGTCTTTCCCTCTTTCTGTCTATGTTGGGGGCTGCCTGACTGTGTATGTGTGTCTGTGTCATGTGTGTGTCCTTCTTTGGGGGGGGTCTTTGTGTGTGTGTGTGTTGGGGATTGCCCGTGTGTGTGTGTCTGTCTGTTTCTCTGGGGGTGTCTTTTACCCTGACTCTGCCCTCTCTGCCTGTATCTCTGTCTGACGGGTGTGTGGGGAGGCGTCTGTCTGCGAGTGTCTCTCCCCCGCCTGTCGCCTCTGGATTTCCAGAGCACGGGGTTGTGTTGTAACCCCCTTGCGACACTCTGGGCAGGCTGAGGGTGGGGACAGGCTGTGCCAGGAAATAGGCCAAGTCCACCCAGGGAGAGCAGAGGTGATACCGGAGTGATGGGCCCATGGAGGGGATCTGATGTGGGGCAGGATGCCAGGGTGATGGGCCCATGGGGGGAGGATCTGATGGGGGCAGGATGCCAGGGTGATGGGCCCATGGAGGGGATCTGATGTGGGGCAGGATGCCAGGGTGATGGGCCCCTGGGGGAGGATCTGATGGGGGGCAGGATGCCAGGGTGATGGGCCCATGGAGGGGATCTGATGGGGGGCAGGATGCCAGGGTGATGGGCCCATGGAGGGGATCTGATGGGGGGCAGGATGCCAGGCAGGCCGTGGGTCTGAGCCCAGCCGAGCAGACCGTTGCTGATGTAACGGGGCTGCAATCCTGCCGTGTTTTCCTGACTCATGGTGATGTCACCGGTTTGCGTCAGCCCCACAAACCCCCTCCCCCTGCTCGGGCACCGAGAGGCACCCCGGCCCCTTGGAGCAGCTTTAACCCCTCACTGCCCGGAGCTCCCCTGGGATCCAGCCCCTCAAGCCCCCTGAGCCCCATTCTCCAGCCCCCCTTGGTCTCCCTGGCTTCAACCCCCCCCAGCGTCTCACAGGCGTCCTGTCCCGTCACAGGACAAGCCCTGCCATGAGAGAGGAGGTGGAGACAGGCGCCCGGTTCCTGTCGCGCCTGGTGAACCGGCACGGCCGGCTGGACGAGGGGTGCATGGAACAGTTCGGGGAGCGCCTGGCCGCCATCCTGCAGGAGAGGTACAGCCGGCACTGGTACCCCGAGAACCCCGCCAAGGGGCAGGCCTACAGGTACGTGGCCCGAGCGCGGAGGGGGGCGGCGCGGGGAGCAGGACGGCCGCTCGCACAGCAGTTTGGCATAGCCGGGTGCACCGCAGGTGGCCCGTCACAGGGTGGGGGCAGCTGGGGGCGCCGTCCATGGGCTGCATCGCGTGGCCGTTTGCCAGGCGGGTCGGTAACTCTTTGCCCCGGGTGCGGGGCCATCATGGGGGGCCGCAGCTGGGGGTCGCCACACAGGTGGCGGGGAGGGGAGCTCTTTTGCAGGGCGCTTGGTGGGGCGGTCACCTGCTGGGGGTCCTGTAGGGTCCCTGGCGCTCTGACCCCCGGAACCCCCCTTCCCCCCCCCCGGCCTCTCCCACTCCAGGTGTATCCGCATCAACCGACGGCAGCGGGTGGACGAGTCGCTGCTCCGGGCCTGCGCGGGCTGCGGGCTGGAGTACTCGGAGCTGGCGCTGCCGCGGGAGCTCTCGCTCTGGATCGACCCGGGGGAGGTCTGCTGTAGGTGAGCTTCCCCCCTGCCCCCCCGATCTGCTGGCTGGGGTCAGCCCTCTCCCCAGCTCCCGGCTGCCTCCGTCTGGCAGGGGACAAAAGCCCTACTATCGCTGCAGCGCCTGGAGAATCGCCCAATGGCGTGGCCAGCTGCGCCAGGACTCCTGGGTTCTCTCCTCCATGGGGACCCCCTTCGTGCACGTGGGGCTCACAGTGCTCCCACCAGGCACTAAACCCTGCCCCATACCCCTCTAGGGGGAGCAGGCTCTGCTCCAGCCCCAGGGTGGGGGGCTGGCTTGCTCAGGGGGGTAGGGAATGGGGCTTTTCCCCTCTAGGGGGCGCCGGTTCTGATTCAGCCGCAGGGGTGGGGACTGGCCGGCTTGGGCGGGGTGGGGCTCGGGGACCATTGTGCGCTAATGGGTCCGTGGTCCCAATTTCTAAAGCATTTTCTCCCCCCCCTCCCCCCCAGGCTCGGGGAGAACAGCCAGTACTTCACGGTGAGCCCCTCGGAAAGGGGCGGTGGCAAAGGGACCCCAGAGCCCGAGACGTCGGACTATCACTCGGAGTCACCGTCGGAGAGCTCCTCGGAGGACGAGGGATCAGTCCGGCCCTCTCCAGCACCGGCCCCAGCCCCGAGTAGACCCACCCTGCGGGAGCCCGGCAAACAGGTGATTGTGAATTGGGGGGGCTGGGTCCCCATGGCCCGTTTGGTGCCTGAGGTATGTAGGAGGGGAGCGGGGGTCCCTTTCCCTGCTGGGAATGGGGCTGAGACCCAGCAAACTCAACACACGCACAGGGCTGCTGAAGGGCTGAGCCAGAGGGGCCTGGAGCCCGTCCCCCCACAAGCCAGCCAGTCCACCCCCTTGGGCTGGAGCGGAGCTGGTGCCCCCTAGAGAAAGGCCCCATATCCTATTCCCCCGAGCCGTGCCCCTGCCCCGGGGACAGGTCACAGCAGATGCTCCAGAGGTGGCTGCATCTCAGCACCAGGCAAGAGGTTCCTTCAAAACCAGCCCCTGCACCCCACCCCAGAGGTGGCTGCATCTTGGTGTTGGGCAAAGGGTTCCTGCATAAACCGCCCCCACACCCCACCCCAGAAGTGGCTGCATCTCAGTGCCAGGCGAGGGGTCTCTGGTTATTTCAGACTCCTGCTAAGGTCTCTTTTCTCTCCCCGCAGGCCGCCGAGTTGTTCTACGTCCCGGCCCCCATGTGGGTCCCCTGCACCGCTCAGCGCCTGGTCAGCTACATCCCCACCTACCAGCCCCTCACCTTCTACTACGTCAGTGTCGGAGCAAAGCCCTTGCCGGCGAAGAGATCCAACCCCGACCGGCTGCGGCGCCTCACCCACCGGGCTGCCAAGGCTTAGGGGCGGGGCAGGGAGAGGGGAGAGCCCCCAGCCCCTCTCCCTCCTGCCCCCCATCCCTTCCCCCCCAATGATCTCCACCACACTCCCAGGTGGAGACTGGGGGGAACTCACCACAGCAGTACAAACAGCGCCACCTGGTGGCCACGCAGCGAGCCAGGCTGGAAACGGCAGGAAGTCGGGGATGTCCTGCCTCCACCCCCTGCCCAGCTGGCATCTTAAGGGTTAACAGCCCCTCTTCTCGAGCAGTGGGTGCGGCCCCATGGCCGTGGGGCTGAGCCAGTTGAGACTCAGTATCCTACGGGCCCATCTACACAGGCAAAGCGCACGGGCAAACTTGCTATGGAAGGGAAGCCAGGACGCCTGGGTTCTATCCCCAGTGCTGGGAGGATAGTGGGGTCTACTGGTTAGTGCAGAGGGGGCTGGGGGCCAGGACTCCTGGGTTCCATTGTCAGCTCTTCTGACCAGCTTCTGGCAAAAAAACCAAGCGCCCGCGCACACAGACAAAACCACCAAATATGTGCCTCAGTTTCCCCGTCTGTAAAACTGGGATCACAACACTCACCTACCTCAGATTGGTGCCGCGGTGCAAACAAACGCAGGGGCACTTTATAAAGGCTTTTTCCGTGCTGCTTTGCCGGGCAGGGGAAAGGATTATTCTAATGATTTTAATATATATGCTGTAAATAGCGAACCGCTGGTATTTAATTTATGGAAGCAGAGAGAGCTGTTTAGCAGGGAGGTGCTCGGGCCGGGGGGGGGCGGGGGGGTTAATGCCAAATCTATTTATAGAGGTTTTTTTGCAAAAAAAATCAAAAACAAATCCTTTTTCTATAAAAATTTGCAAGTGCCTATTAAAGAGATCTCTGTGGTGATGCAGGAAATTGTGTGTCAGAGCTACGCAGAGCCGTCCTTTCATACCCTGAGCGGGCAGGGCTGGGGTCTGAGGGGCTGGGCGATTATTTCTGTTACGGCACAAGCTAGTGGCCCCGGGCATGGCATGGCCCCCGAGTGCGCTAGTCGCAGTGCATTGTTACTGCTATTGGGTATATTATGGCTGGAGGAGGAGGGCTGGGAGCCAGCTCTTCCGGGTTCTCTCCCCAGTTCTGGGAAGGGAGTGGGGTCTAGTGGTTAGAGCAGAAGGGGGCTGGGATTCCTGGGTTTTATTTCAGGGTCTGTTCTGGGACCTTGAGCAGGTAATTTCCCCCTGGTCTCAGGACACCCACCACCACCACCTGCCTCTAAAATGTCCCAAAGGAAAAAAAAATGGTAGGAAATGTGAACAGGTGAGATTGGGGCCAGAGCAGCGGCACCTCTAGATACAGCCACTGGAGGGAGCCAGTGGGCTACGTATGACCTGCCTGTGGCGAGCCTGGATGCAATTCCCAGCTCGTCCAAGGAAAGCGCCTTCCTTTGGCCCTGTGGAACTCGCTGCTGCTGGATGGTGTTGGGGGGCCGGAGATTCCAAGCGGGATTGACGCTCCATCTAGAGGAGAAGATCCAGTTAGAAGAGCTCAGGCTCCCAAAAGCATGGGGCGGCAGCACAGGACTGGACCCCTCGGGGTCATTGAGGGTCCTGCGTCATTCTTTGCCCCCCCCCCCCCCCCCCCCCCCAAGCTGCTCTCTCTCTGGATGGTCCCCAACCTCGTCCTCGGTCCTGGGCTCAGCTGATCCTTGGCCAGTTCGTTCTCGTGCCAGCCCTGTCCCTGAGCGTCCGATTCCCCTCCCTGGTGGTCTCCCCGATGTATTTCTGGGGTGCAATCACTCCCCCCGGAGCCTGCAACACCCTTCTGAGTCTCCTCTCATACAACCGCCCCCGCGCTGCCCCCCGCGGCCTCATCTCTGCTCTGCGCTCGGAGTTCCTCTCAGACGGGGGTGCCCAGAATTAACGGGGATCGGCGCTGGAGGGCAGCGAATGTTGGGGGGGTCAGAGGCTGGCTGGGCCTTCGGAGCAAGCTAGGGTCCGCCCTGCCCAGGACTTAGCCGTGAGCCATAAGAACATCTGAATGGCCAGACTGGGTCAAAGCAATGGCCCATCTAGCCCAGGGTCGTGTGTCTGAGAGTGGCTGGTGCCAGGAGCATCAGAGGGAATGAACAGAACGGGGGAGTTATTGACTGGTCCATCCACTGTCTGCCACTCCCATCTTCTGGCAGTGGGGGGTTAGGGACACCCAGAGCATGGGCTGCATCCCTGGCCGTCCTGGCTCATAGCCATTGATGGACTAGTCCTCCAGGAACTCACCTAGGTCTTTTTTCAACCCAGCTATACTTTTGGCCTTCAAACATCCCCTGGCAAGGAGTTCCACAGACTGACTGTGCATTGGGTGAAGAAATACTTCCTTTTGTTTGTTTTAAACCTAGTGCCTATTCATTTCATTGGGTGAGCCCTGGTTCTTGTGTTATGGGAAGGAGTAAATAACACTTCCTTACTTTCTCCACACCTGTCATGATCTTATAGACCTGTATCATATCCCCCCTTAGTCGTCTCTTTTCCAAGCTGAAAAGTCCCAACCTTATTAATCTCTCCTCATACGGAAGCTGTTCCATCCCCCTAATCATTTTTGTTGCCCTTTTCTGAAGCTTTTCCAATTCCAACATATCTTTTTGAGCTGGGGCAACCACATCTGCCTCAGTATTCAAGATGTGGGCGTACCATGGATTTATAAAGAGGCAATATGGTATTTTCTGTCTTATTATCTATTCCTTTCCTAATAATTTCCAACATTCTGTTCACTTTTTTGACGGCCGCTGCACATTGAGTGGAGGTTTTCAGAGAACTATCCACAGTGACTGCAAGAACTGTCTTGAGTGGTTCCAGTTAATTTAGAGCCCATCATTTTATATGTATAGCTGTGATTATGTTTTCCAATGTGCATTACTTTGCATTTATCGACATTGAATTTCATCTGCCATTTTGTTGCCCAGTCACCCAGTTTTGTGAGATCCCTTTGTAACTCTTCACAGTCAGCTTTGGACTTAACTAATTTGACTGATTTTTGTATCATCTGCAAACTTCGCCATCTCTCTGTTTGGCACCTTTTTCCAGTTCATTTCTGAATATGTTGAATAGCACCTGGTCCCAGTACAGATCCCTGGGGGATACCACTATTTACCGCTCTCCCTTCTGAAAACTGACCATTTATTCCTACCCTTTGTTTCCTGTCTTTTACCTAGTTACTGATCCATGAGAGAACCTTCCCTCTTAATCCGTGACAGCTTAATTTGCGTAAGAGCCTTTGATGAGAGACCTTGTCAAAGTCTTTCTGAAAATCTAAGTACACGATATCCACTGGATGCCCTCTGTCCACATAGAATCATAGGACTGGAAGGGACCTCGAGAGGTCATCTAGTCCAGTCCCCTGCACTCAAGGAAGGACAAAGTATTATCTAGACCATCCCTGACAGGTGTTTGTCCAACCTGCTCTTAAAAATCCCCGGTGATGGATGAACCTCCCTAGGGAATCTATTCCAGTGCTTAACCGCCCTGACAGGAAGTTTTTCTAATGTCCAACCTAAACCTCCCTTGCTGCAATTTAAGCCCCTTGCTTCTTGTCCTGTTCTCAGAGGTTAAGAAGAACAATTTTTCTCCCTCTTCCTTGTAACAACCTTTTATGTACTTGAAAACTGTTATCATGTCCCCTCTCGGTCTTCTCTTCTCCAGACTAAACAAACCCAATTTTTTCAATCTTCCCTCAAAACTCATGTTTTCTAGACCTTTAATCATTTCTGTTGCTCTTCTCTGGACTTTCTCCAATTTGTCCCCATCTTTCCTGAAATGTGGTGCCCAGAACTGGACATAATACTCCAGTTGAGGCCTAATCAGCGCGGAGCGGAAGAATTACTTCTCATGTCTTGCTTACAACACTCCTGCTAATACATCCCAGAATAATGTTCACTTTTTTTGCAACAATGTTACACTGTTGACTCATCTTTAGCTTGTGATCCACTGTGACCCCCAGATCCCTTTCCACAGTTCTCCTTCCTAGGCCGTCATTGCCCATTGTGTGTGTGCAACTGATTGTTCCTTCCTAAGTGGAGCACTTTGCATTTGTTCTTATTGAATTTCATCCTATTTACTTCAGACCATTTCTCCAGTTTGTCCAGATGATTTTGAATTTTAATCCTATCCTCCAAAGCACTTGCAACCACTCCCAGCTTGGTATTGTCTGCAAACTTTATAAGTGTACTCGCTATGCCATGATCTAAAGCACTGATGAAGATATTGAACAGAACATGCTAGTTGACCCTCTCAAAGAATTCTAATAGATTGGTGAGGCATGATTTCCCTTGACAAAAACCATGCTGACTGTTCCCTAATGAATCGTGTTTATCTCTATGTCTGATAATTCTGTTCTTTACGTTGGTTTCAACCAGTTTGCCAGTACTGAAGTTAGGCTTCCTGGCCTGTAATTGCCGGGATCACCTCTGGGTTTCAGGTGGAAAGGAGGAAATTCATCACTGATGGTGGGGTGGAGTTTGGGGATCAGGCGGGGACGGAGGAAGCCAGCGGGGTGTGAATGTCCCAGGGCCCATGACCTGCCGGGGTCTCATTACGTTAATAATTGATAGCACCTGAACCAAGCACCCTTGGCAATTGTTTAAGGCGGGAAGGGGGAGTTTTCAGTGCTCAGATCAGAGCAAAGGGGAGATGCGGAGCAGGAATTTGCTGTCCTGGCAGAGAAGGAGAGAGAGAGAGATTCCCTCTCTCTACAGCAGGTGTGATCTCTAAGATCTCTCACGAAGTGTGTTAATAAGTGAGACGATACCGTCCTCGGGGTCTGCGCCAGCGCCCTGCCCTGCCAAGGAGAAATGAATCATTTTGTGCATTACAGAAGCATCTACAAGTCACAACTGAGATCAGGGCCCGGTTGCGCTGGGCGCAGGGCCAGCGCAACCCATTAGGCGACCTAGGCAGTCGCCTAGGGCGCTGCGATTTGGGGAGCGGCGACCGCAGCGGTATTTCTGCGGCGGAAAAGCCGGCGGCGCTCCTGACTGGGCGCTGCCCAGACACAGTGAGATCTGGCCCTGTCACATGGGACGCTGCATGGACAGAGACTGTCCCTTCAGTGAAAAGCTCCCCCTTGGCTCAGACACATCCCCTGCCCCATAAGTACCTAGCCCAGGCCCTGTGGCTGTTAACACCCAGCGCCCTGACTTGGCAGCCAGGAATTCGTTTACACGGTTTGTCTGGACGTAGCCGGGTACAGATCCCCCAGGCCAGCGAGAGGAACCCCCTGCCTCCGCAAATCATTGCAAACAGGCCAGACAACCGGAGGCGCAGGCCGACCGGGGGCACTCACCAGGCTCAGAGCAGTAGGGGGATGGTTAGCGAAGCCGGGGCCTAGGCAGTCGCTCACCACAGGTGCAGTGGTGGAGAGAAGAAAAGACACGACACCAGCCCTGGGGGCAGTGCAGAAAATGGGACGTGGAAGCTTCAAACTCCCCCCAGACCTGACATCTTTGGTTAGAGCTGCTCAAATAGGTGGGGTCATTTTGGGGGCCTGAAAAATGCCTTTAAACAACAAAAAATGTCCCCCCACCAAAAACAGTTTCCTTCAGAATTCACTGACAGTTTTCCAGCTTTGTCGCCCTTGTCTCTCCATGAAGAAGGGGAAGGCGTGGGGCGGGGGGGGGGGAAGAGGGAGAAATAACAAGCAAACCCCCCCCCCAACCAAAATGCCAGTTTGGGGTCTGGTTAGGGGTGTCACTTTCAAAAGGCCCGCGCTGACTAATGTGACCCCCTGGCTATTCTCCGGCACGTCCCCTCGGGCACGCGCCACACCCAGATCCACTCAGGTGGCTCCAGGCCCCGCGTGGCCGCGCTCGTGGGGACTAAGCGGCTCTAAGTCGGTTTCTCTAATTCCTTTCCAAAGCGGCGTGACTCCTCGGGGCTGACGGCGCCTGTGTCCCCGAATACGGCGCTAGGAGGGGAGCTGTTTCTGCCGAGCTGGACCGGCCCCCCCAGGGGCACTGAGCACTGGCTAGTGTGAAAAATCGTGACCATTTCTTTTTGGGTGGGGGGGACGGCAGGGTAGTTGTCTATATAAGCCAAAGCGCCTCCTATCGGAACGGCTGGGCACCCTGTCCCTGTTCACCCACTTTATGGCTCGTCACCGGATTTTCCTAGCTCACCTCTGGGGAGGAGCAACACCAACCTTTTTGAACGGCCGGCTGAGCGCGATGTCGCCCGTTCGCTCAGCCCTTTGCTCCCATGTGGCAAAGGGACCCGATTCTGCCTTGTGCTACGGCCCTGCTGCCCGAGCCTGGCAGCGTTAATCACCGCGACAGCTTCACTGAACCCCAAACAGCCAAAGATCCCGCCCCCAAGGGCGGGCGGGGAAATCCTGAGATTGCATTAAACAATCCCGCGATTTTAAAGCAATCTTGAGGGGGTTTGTTCGCTGTCTTGTGGTGTTTGGCAGGGGGGTTGAGGGTCCTTCATGGCACATTTTCAAGCGTTTCTGTGTCACTGCAAGGGCTGGGTCTTTCGTCCTTCCCCACGACTGTACCAATAGCAAGAACCCACCCGGGTGCGGCTACGGGCTGAACAAAGTGACTGCCCGTTTTCAGGCCAGTCTACCAAATGCTGCAGCGAGCAGCTAAACGCAGGGTGGCCGGGGGCCCAAGGGGTTGGGGTGTTTCTTGACACCTGATACAGTCAGGAGCTCGAGGGCAGCTTTTCCGCTTAGCTCCAGCGCGGCTGCTTCGAGGATCCCGTTAGTTCAGGGGCCCTGGACGTCGCTGTTTTAAACACCAGCCTGCCGGGCCCCCAGGGGCTCGTTAGCCCCCTGCAACTCTTGGATTTGGGGCAGGGATTAGTGAAAATGCCCAGGTGTGTCAGGATTTTGCTGGGAGTTTCTCGTTTCTCCACAGGATGGAGGCTGAGATGGGAGATATTCTGGCCTTTCTGACACCAGGTCGGGGACCCTAGAAGCTGTTTGAGTTGGGGGAGGGAGGGCGAATGGTGACTTGCTCCAGGTCTCTCCGGCCCCCCCGGGGAGGAGATCTCTGAGCGGAGGCTCTTTAAAGCAGCCGGGCGAGAGCCAACAGCTGCAGCGAGCCAAATCCGGATGGGGAAGAAGGGGCCAAGGCCAATCAGGGTCGCTGGGGACAGGGGGGCTGGGGCCCACCCGCTTTTTAACCCAAGAACCCTGCTCAGCTGGGCCGACTCCTGCCTGTCTCTCGTGGGCGGGCTCCGCAGGCGACTCCCGGCGTTTAAACCCCCGGCTCATTTAAGGCCCCCCATGCCCCTCGTCCCAGCAGATTCTGGCCCCCCCAGTTCCCCAGGCCGCCCAGCAGCTCACTCCACGGCGCCGCTGGAGGGGGGGCTGCTCCTGGGTACCCCCACTGACTCAGGAACTGGGGCGGAGGGGGGGGGGGGGAAGGAGCCATGGTCCACCCCACTCTTTAGTAAGCAAAAAAAAATGAGTTTGCCCCCCGGTGGTGCCCCATAGGTTTTGGGGGGGGCAGCAGCTTCAGCAGATGTTACTGTTAAGCAGCAAATCTGAGGGGGCACATGGACCCCCCCCACACACACACGTCACCTCTCCCCCACACACACACTTCTACAAAGGCCCCAGTGCCACTGATGCCAACATTTAACCGGGAGGAGGGGGTGAGGCTGGCCAGACCGGGTCACTTGTGGCTAGTACAGAGCAGAGCGGTTGGGAAAGGCCTGAGTGTCTTTGGGGTTTAAACTGCATGAATCTACTGGGGCTGTTACTCGCCGTGTTCTCATGTCTCCGCGCCCCGTTCTAGCGCGGTGCCAAGCGATGCCAAGGTGTGTGCCCAGCCCGGGGAACGAAAGACCCATCCACCGGGCAAGGCGCTATGTGGGACGCAGAGGAAGGACTTGGACAGGCTCATTTCAAAGCAAGTTGGAGTCATTGTGTGTAATAACCGAGGTCAAAGATTTGAAATGCTTCCTCGCTCTCCAGCCTCAAAGGAAGAGCCCCCGGGGGTGGGGAGTCTGGCGGCTGCTCTCTGGGAGCGGGAGCTGTCGGTTGGGTTGAGGGAAAGATCCTGCATTTGGCGTCTAACGGCGCGGAATAGCTGGACAAGAAGAGGGAGTTTCCCCGAGTTAGTCTGGGCCGCCCTGAGCGACGTGTGGGGACCTGGCAGGTTGCTGCATCTCGGCCCCCCTTGGGAATTACAGACCGTGACTCACCTGGGCAGGTATTGGACCTGCTTTAACCTCTCCATCACCCTCACTTCCTTTTCCGAGCTAATAAACCCTCAGGCGGGTTACTGTAGAATTAGCCGCCGGCGGTGTCGTCGGACCCAGAGTCCTACTTGAGCGGGGGTGAGTGACTGGACTCTCGGGACTGCGGGTGATTTTTGGTGAAAGTGACCACTGATGACAAAGCTCCGTTTGTCTCGGTGGCCAGACAGACTGGAGAGACTCAGGGACTGGCTGTGACTCCATGGTCTAGTGCTCCAGGAGTTCACGTTTGTTACTGGGTTGGTGAAATCGAATTCTAGCCCCCAGCACCGGCTTGGGGGGGCTGCCCTGCATCTGACGTCTGCCCTGAGGGTGGCACTCACGGGGGTGAGCCACTCCAGAGAGCGGGACAAACACCATCAGAAACGGCTTCCAAAGGGGGCATTGGACCCTCCATCATGTAGGGTCTTTAAACCCAGCCTGGGCGACTCTGGCTAGCTCCCCCATCAGCTATGGGCTGGGTGGGGAGGTTCCTTGGGCGTGGGCTCTGGCCCGTGTTATGCAGGTGGCCGGGGGGGACTCATGGCTGCCCGGTGCCAGTTCTTTGCTCTGGAGACAATCACAGACCCAGGTGAAGTTGGTGGCTCTGCCGACAAGATGCCCAGGGGCCCCGTATCTCCCATTTCCCCCCTCCCGGGTGTTGCAATGTGCACCCAGACCAGCAGGGTTCTGCCCCCGGACGCCTGGCCCGGTCCCCGACGATGTGGAAAGGTTCAGACACAACGTTGTCGTGTGGCAACCACACGGCGCAAGTCCGGCGGGTTGAGTTTCTCTTCGCTCAGCCACCAACCCCTGGCTATTCCCAACACACGTCCGGCCCCTTTCAGACCCTTGCTATGTTCCTGTCCTACCCGCTGCCCAGCTCCCCTGGACTCTGTGTCCGCTGGGAGTCACACGCCTGTTCGGAGCGTCACATTTCCAATCGCAGAAGGATTTCCCGTCGGCTTCCCTAGCCCCTGGGGTCTGGCCAGAACGGCCTGTTCCGGGTGTCCAGCGGGCTGCGGGTCGGGAGTGAGGGGCACCAGCAGAGCTGGGAGTGGGGGCAGCCCAGGGCTGGGCTAGCAGGGGGCTGTGGGTCAGGATTGAGGGGCACTGCCATAGCTGCCCTCCCCCACCCACAGCTGTCCCTAAACATTCCCAGAAGCCCTTGGAAAACAGAGTAGTGACATGGGTTTTCTGGAATCTGCTTCTTTGGGGCCCTTCTCAGCCCATCGACAAGGGCAAGGTCCAGCCAGTGACCCCCAGCTATGTCCCCCCAGTTCCTGGAACCGTCCCCTGTCCCGAATGGACCAGGAACCACACACAGGGGTCAGGAGCCGTGGATGCCTGGCTCCCTTCCCCAGCTCCGCCTCCCACTGGCAAGTCAGGGCCACTCACTCTGCCTCAGTTGCCCTGTCTGTAAAATAGGGATGATGATCCTGTTAGACCGTGAGCGCTCGGGGCAGGGCCTGTCTCTGGCTGTGTGTGGGCAGCGCCCAGCGCGACGGGCCCCGATCTCAGCTGTGAGTTGTTGACACCACTGTAATGCACAGAATTATTCATTTCTCCTCGGCAGGGATGGGAACTGGCACAGACCGCAGGGACGGTTCAGCCTCATTTAGTTACCCGCACAGTGAGGGAGCTCAGAGATTTCACCTCCAGCAGAGAAAGTGGGAAACACCCCAGGGGGACAGATAGACACAGAGCAGGGCTCATCTCCTCCACAAGGGGGCAGCAAACACACACACAAATTCATGCCTTGAACGTGCAGACAGATGTCTGACCTTCAGCACAACACAGGACCCGTCACCTCAGCCAGTGACTACAGCAAACAGCCCATAGCTGGTCACTGAGCTAGCGCCGATGGCTCAGACACACCCAGGCTTGATTAAAGGCTCCTCCACACCCCTTGGTAACTTGTTCCATGGGTCGATTCCCCCCGTCTGTTAACAAGCTGCACCTTCGCTCCAGGCCGAATTCGTCTCACTTCAGCTTCCCGCCGCCGGCTCAGGCTGCTGGAGTCACGTCAAACTCCTGACGTCTCTCACGAGGTGTTTTCCAGACCCCGGCTCGTTCTTGTGGCTTTCCAGCAACAGCCGGGTTTAAAAAGAGGCCCCCTTCTGCTTTCCGACACACGATACATTAAAGGGGAATCTTCCTCCAGGGGAAGGCAGTGTGGAGCATAGGATACGGATTTTAAATTCCCCTTTGTCTCTTTGGTACCAAGTATCAGAGGGGTAGAGTCTGTATCCACAAAAACGAGGAGTCCGGTGGCACCTTAAAGACTTTCATATGACTCCATGCATCTGAAGAAGTGGGTTTTTACCCACGAAAGCTTCTGCCCAAATAAATCTGTTAGTCTTTAAGGTGCTACCGGACTCCTCGTTGTTTTTGTCTCTTTAAATGTCACATGTGAAGAGCCCCTGAAAGACCCGAATGGCCGAGGGGGGAATGAGGGAAGGGAAAGGTAAAATAGAACCGAGTCTAAAGGGACGTGACGACATCCAGGAATTAATTTCAGTTTTAAATAAAATGGCTTAAATTGCATCAGGGAATGGGGCCGGGGGCCTTTCCCCTCTAGGGGGCGCCAGGCCTAATCCGGCCCCACAGCAGGGACTGGCTGGCTCAGAGGGGCAGGGAATGGGACACGGGGCCTTTCCCCGCTAGGGGGCGCCAGGCCTGATCCGGCCCCACAGCAGGGACTGGCTGGCTCAGAGGGGCAGGGAATGGGACACAGGGCCTTTCCCCGCTAGGGGGCGCCAGGCCTGATCCGGCCCCACAGCAGAGGACTGGCTGGCTCAGAGGGGCAGGGAATGGGACACGGGGCCTTTCCCCTCTAGGGGGCGCAGGCGGACCCTGGTGTCAATTCGTTATTCTAAGGTCTGCAAATGGCTCCCCCGTGTGGCCACAGCTGGAAGTGCAGCTACCCTGGCTCCAATCTCCCCTATGCCATTTCCTATGTAAGATTTTTCTTGTAAGGGACATTTTTGTGGCGGGGGGAGGCAGATGCTGGCTCAGAAATGCCTAGAGCTCGACCCCTCTGTGGGTTCCTGTGGTGCAGCCAGCTCCCAGCCCATTGTACAGAGGTGGAAACAAACACTGAGCGGGGCGGAATTACTTGTTCTAAGTCATAGAGTGGAACTGGAGATAGAACCCAGGAGTCCTGGCTCTGAGCCCCCCACTGATCTAACCACTAGACCCCATTTCCCCCCCAGCCAGGGGTAGAACCCAGGAGTCCCGATTCCCAGCCCCCTTTTTTAATCCACTAGAACCCACACCTCTCCCAGAGCTGGGAAGAGAACCCAGGAGTCCTAGCCCGCAGCCGCCCCTGCTGTAACCCAGTCCAGTGTTTGAATGTCCGGCTCACCCCTTTAGCAGCATGCAGGGAGGATGCAAGATTTTTGTGACTCAGGATAACAGGAGATAACACAGTCTAACCCTGCGGCTTTGTCCCGTAACAACCTGCCTACCCTGCACCCGTAACAGAGCCGATTCAGTCCCTTGGCTGCGAAGAAGTGAAAACCGGATTGCAAAGCGAGCGCGTGAGTTTTAATCACAGTGTCAAAGAGTCGAGATCCCACCCAAGCCCCTGAAGTTCTCTTGCGCGCCAGCTCTAACTTCATCTGATGCCATTAAGCTGCCGTCTGCACGGCCTCGTCTTCCCGGCAGCATCCCCAAAGCTGCTCGAAGGTGCAGTTCCTCGCACTGTCCCCCCAGGCAAACACTCCCACGGGCATGGGTGTGCATTTAACTCCAGCTGGCCGGCCTGGCTGGGGGATCGCGGACACAGGCCAGCCCCTTGTCCTCCCCACTCCTCCATCGCTGCCCACGGCTGCCTCTGTCTGCGCGAGCTGGGCTGATGCCGACATGTGGCCTGGCTGATTTTAATTCCCAGTCGCCGGGTGAGTCCCGCTTCTGGAAAGGCCGGACCTGTCCTCCCACGTCCCACCAGGACAGACCCCGGTGAATGACCCCGAGAGCCCCGGGAGACAGCCCCAGACACCCTGGCATCACACCTCAGCCACTGCAACCAAATCAGCTGGAGGGTCATAGCAAGAGGGGTCACTCCGGTGGAGATCACTGCAGGCCTGTCCCTCTGCGGGCGGCACGGCTCCGCCCATCGCTGGCATCCCACGGCCAGTCCCGGGGCAGGTGTTTGACAAGGGAGGGTGGAGAAACTGGGGACAGTGCAGAGAAGAGCCCCAAGGGCTCAGGGGAAGGGCTGAGACCAGGCCAGGGCTCCGGGCGCTCCGGCAGCACAGTGCCAGAGGAAGGGTTTTCCCCTCACTGTTTTACCCCGAGCGGCAGTAGCTGGGGTGCCAGGAGCATTTTCCCATCAGCCTGGCCATGGCCGCACCAGGGGCTGGGTCGGTTTAGCTGCCCCACTGAGCGGTGGGAATTTTACACACATCCTCCCCCCCCCCAATCCCCGAGCGCTGTAGTGATGCCGACGTGGCTGTTGGGTGCGGCCCAGGCCGGAGAGACCTCAGTCGGTTTCGCAGCTCAAGCTCAAGGGGAGGAAATGCCTCTCAGGCCTCGTCGACACGACCGAGTTTTGTCGATAAAAGTTATGCCGACATACCTTATCCCTGGGAGAGAACGCCCAGTGAGAAAATAAAGCCACCACCAGCGAGGGGCAGGAGCTTCGTCCCCCGAAGTGCTGGCCACCCCGGCGCTTTCCATCGTTAAAACACAGCCCGGAGTGAGCGACGTTTGAACGGTGCAAGTGCCAGTGGAGACACGGCCTGTGTGCCTTGCAGCCGCGGAGCGTGGCCACGCCAGCCGCTCTCGCACGGCCACAGAGAGCGGCCCATGGTGGGCAGCCGGCCGCGGTGGGCTTTGGGAAGGGTTTGCAGCACCTCACAGGGCAGGGACAGCGTCACTTGATGCAGGTTTCTCAATCACATCTTTCCCTGGGCATCCTACTACATTGCCCGCTGCTTTTCAACTGAAGGGGGGCAGGAGGGGGAGGGGGGGAAAGTGTGTCACAGGGAGTGTGTGTGTGTGTGTGTGTGTGAGAGAGAGAGAGAGTGTTGGGGAAGCGTATGAGAGAATTTGTGAAGGGGGGAGTGTGTATGGGAGAGAGACTGTGACGAACTGGGACTGTTCTTACTGGGGTCTTTGAATGCTGACAGGGGACTGTGGCTAGGATAGTCTGCATTGGGGGATGGGAGTCGGCCTGAAGGAGAATACCTGAGCGTGTAACATGAGAACCCAGGAAGGGGTTAGAGGCCAGGTGACACCTTTGCCCGGGAAACTGAACAAAGGCTGTGGGAGGGGTCGCTGAGTTTCAGGAGCTGGCTGGTGAGATGGCTGGGAGGCAGACGGGGCTCTGACCTCCCAAGGGGGGCTGGGGTGCCCGGGGACCCCAAGATGGACCTAACTGAGGGGGATCCTGTTGTCTGTGCCTGCAAGACCTGTCTTGGACTGTGTTCCTGTCGTCTAAATAAACCTTCTGCTTTACTGGCTGGCTGAGAGTCATGGTGAATCGCAGGAAGCCGGGGGTACAGGGTCCTGAGTCCCCCACACTCTGCAACAACTGGTGGTAGCGGTGGGATCTACTGCACCCCCGTGGACGGCGCTTCCTGCAGTAAGTGACTGGGGAGCAGTAAAACGAAGGGGGATCGATGGGGACCAGGCGGGCTGAAGAGTCAGAGAGAGACGGTTCAGGGGGCGATTAACCCCTGGGAGTGTGTGACCAGTGAGAAGGACTGTTGCGGTAACAGGGTCCCCCGGGGGGATTGCAACGAGCGGTCCCGGGGCGGAGGAGTCTGCAGCTCGACCCTGGCAGAGAGGGGGTGACCTGAAGAGGGGCTGACACACTAGGGGTCCCCCGGGAACGGTGGAAAGCGGAGAGCACAGGCCGGCGAGTGGCCAGCAGGAGGATGTATGCTAAACGCCTTAAGAGCGACCTGGTGGAGCTGTGCAGGCAGAGGGGGCTGCGCATTGGGAGGTCCACCAAAGAACAGCTCATTGCCCAGCTGGAGGAGAGGGATCGCTTGGATGAACCGAGCCCTGTCCCTGAGGGGAGCCGCCCGGCGGATGCAGCGTGGGCCCCGGGGCCTGACATGGCTGGGAGGAGTCAGACTGCTGCCGAGGACATCCCGAGACCCGGCCTACCTATGCCTAGGGGAGGGGTTGGGGGAAGCCCAGCGAATACCGAGGGCCCCCTGACCCCGGCGGCCAGCAGGGGATCGTCCCGGCGGAGCTCCCCGTCCCTGGAGCGGATGCGACTGGAATATGACAGGGAGCTGAGACTGAAAGAGCTCGAGTTAAGGCAGCAAGAACTGAAGCAGGAATGGGAAGAGAAGGGGAAACAACGTCAGCATGAGCTGGAACTGGCCAGGCTGAGGAGCAGTGGGGCCCCGGCTGCGCTGAGCGAGGGGGGACCCAAGACTGCAAAGAGCTTTGATCAGTGCTTCCTGGCCCAACATAAGGAGGGGGAGGACATGGATACCTTCCTGACGGCCTTTGAGAATACCAGCCCAGTGGCACCCCAGGGGTATTGGGGTGGGGAAAGGGCACAGGCCACATAAACCTTCTCACATGCGAACTGCGAGTGTCATCGAGCACCCCCGACCTAAGGGGGGGCGTGAACCAGGAAGGGCCTGGTGTAATTCTCACCAAGGAATGGGAGGGATGCTGGGGCATCCCCGGGAACGGGGGTAGGTTCGAACTTCCCCGGGTCACTGGCTAAAGTGACCCCGCTCAGTTCGGTCTCAAAGTGGGGAGAGATGTGACGAACTGGGACTGTTCTTACTGTGGTCTGTGAATGCTGACAGGGGAGTGTGACTAGGATGGTCTGCATTGGGGGATGGGAGACTGACCGATGGAGAATACCTGAGCATGTAACATGAGAACCCAGGAAGGGGTTAGAGGCCAGGTGACACCTTTGCCCGGGAAACTAAACAAAGGGCTGTGGGAGGGGTCACTGAAGAGAGAGTTTCAGGAGCTGGCTGGTGGAAGGGCTGGGAGGTAGACGGGGCTCTGACCTCCCAAGGGGGCTGTGGGGCCCTGAGACCCCAAGATGGACCCAACTGAGGGGGGGGTCCTGTTGTCTGTGCCTGCAAGACCTGTCTTGGACTGTGTTCCTGTCGTCTAAATAAACCTTCTGCTTTACTGGCTGGCTGAGAGTCATGGTGAATCGCAGGAAGCCGGAGGTGCAGGGCCCTGAGTCCCCCACACTCTGCGACAGAGACACGTGTGTTGGGAGAGTGCATGTGTTGGGGGACAGTGAGTCTGTCGTCACGCTGTCTCTTTAAGTTCAGACAGCGGCTGGAAGTAACCAGTGCTGAGCCAGGGGGATGGGGACACCCCTGACATTACCCCCCGCATCCCTCCCCGGTAGGGTGACCAGACAGCAAGTGTGAAAAATCGGGACAGAGGGTGTGGGGGGCAGTAATAGAAGCCTATATAAGAAAAAGCCCCAAATATCGGGACTGTCCCTATAAAATCGGGACATCTGGTCACCCTACTTTGCACAACACACACACACACACACACACACACACACACACACCCTTGCCTGTCACTGTGTTCCTAGTGCCGGGAGAGCAGGATTCCACATGAATGTTTGTTGCTGGCTCGGATCGGCTCAGCCGTAAGAACTTCCCTGAGCTTCGATAGAGGAGGGTCACACACCTGCATCGCTGGATCCAGGGCAGTGGAGTTCAAAACAGTGAGCAGAGCGGTCACGGTGGGCATTGTGGGATACTGGTGGAGGCCATTTATGGTGAGCTAACAAACGGCAGCATCGACACCGACACTTTGTCACTTTAACTTTGCCCCAAAAAACTCTCGCTTCTTGTTGAGGTGGTTTTATTTTGTCAGCAAAACAGGAGAGCTTTGCTGACCAAAGTCACATTGTGGTGTGAACAACTCCACTGGTTTGTCGGCCAAAGGCACCACAAAACTGTGTAGAGTAAACCCGGAGAGCAGCGGTCGCTTATGTCAGCAAAAGAAGCCCTTTCACTGACCCAGCATTGTCCACACTGGCGCTTCGGTCAGCGTAACTTATGTCACTCAGTTTGGTGGCTTATTCCCACCCAGAGCGACATCACTAAAATGTCGCATGTACATAGACTAAGGCCTTGTCTCCACTGGCAAGTTTCTGCGCTGTCATGCCCAAGGTGAACACGCTGCCCGGCCACGTAGTGCGCAGAAACCGCGCCGTTGCAGTGTTGCAAAAAAAACCCACCTCGCCGAGAGTCTGAGGCCTTGTCTACCCTGGCACTTCACAGCGCTGCAACTTTCTCGCTCAAGGGTGTGAAAAAAACACCCCCCCCCCGAGCGCTGCACATTTCAGCATTGTAACGTGCCAGTGTAGACAGTGCACCAGCCGCGCTCCCAGCACTGGGAGCTACGCCCCCCGGGGAGGTGGGTTTTCTGAGCGCTGGTCCCGCAACTACACCAACCACGTTAAAGCGCTGCCGTGCCAAGGCTGTAACTGTCAGGGTTCCTTCCCCACTCTGAACTCTGGGGTGCAGATGTGGGGATCCGCATGAAAGCCCCCTAAGCTTATTTCTACCAGCTTAGGTTAAAACCTGGTATGCTGCCACCACCAAGTGATTTAACAAGAACCAGGGAAAGGACCACTTGGAGTTCCTCTTCCCCCCAAATATCCCCCCAAGCCCTTACACCCCCTTTCCTGGGGAGGCTTGAGAATAATATCCTCACCAATTGGTTACAAAGTGGTCAAAGACCCAACCCCCTGGGTCTTTGGACAATGGAAAAATCAGTCAGGTTCTTAAAAGAAGTATTTTATTAAAAAGAAAAGGTAAAAATCATCTCTGTAAAATCAGGATGGAAAATAACTTTACAGGGTAATCAGAGTCAAAGAGCCCAGAGGAACTCCCTCTAGCCTTAGTTTCAAAGTTACAGCAAAACAGGAATAAACCTTCCTCTAGCAAAGGGAACATTCACAAGTTGAGAAAACAAAGATAAACTATCAGAGGGGTAGCCGTGTTAGTCTGGATCTGTAAAAAGCAACAGAGAGTCCTGTGGCACCTTTAAGACTAATCTGTTAGTCTTAAAGGGGCCACAGGACTCTCTGTTGCTTTTTAAAGATACACCTAACATGCCTTGCCTGGCTGTTACTTACAAGTTTGAAATATGAGAGACTTGTTCAGAAAGATTTGGAGAGCCTGGATTGATGTCTGGTCCCTCTTAGTCCCAAGAGCGAACAACCCACCAAAACAAAGAGCACAAACAAAAGCCTCCCCCCACAGGTTTGAAAGTATCTTGTCCCCTTATTGGTCCTTTGGGTCAGGTGCTAGCCAGGTTACCTGAGCTTCTTAACCCTTTCCAGGTAAAAGGATTTTGGTGCCTCTGGCCAGGAGGGATTTTATAGTATTGTACACAGGAAGGTTGTTACCCTTCCCTTTCTAGTTATGACAGTAACACTGCCAGTGACGTCATGCCCCGAGGCTACGTCTACACTTGCAGAGTTTTTGCACTGTCAGTTTCACCAGTGATAGTGAACCGGTGCAATTAATCCCTGGCTTGTGTTCACTTACTTCCACTGGCTAGCAGCACGGCCACCGCCCATGGGAGCAGCGCTCTAGGGCAGCTACCCCACAGTGCAGCTCTCTCCAATTTGACAATGGGTCTTGTGGGAAGGGGGTGGGGGAGATCGCAGGGCATCCTGGGTCCCTGCACAGCCCCCTCTCCCCACACACTGATCCGCTTCAGTAGCGCAGCATTGCTCCAAACAGGGGATCCTTTGCTCCATGGAGCAGCCATTGTCACCGGGCCAGATCAGTGAGCACTTGCCAAGAAAACTGGAAGGGAAGTTTCAAAGATCCCAGGGATTTACAGGGCGGGGAGACGTCTGTTCACCTGGTGTGAGAGCAGCAGAGCTCTGGCCCCTTCGAGCGGTTTTTGAGGCCCCTGCCTGGAAGATGAGGCCGAGCAGCCGGCGAATCACTGGCAGGAGATGAAGTTAGATCTGGGGAACAAGGGACCTTCGGGGGCGTGGGGGCGCCCGTGTGGGATTCCGACGCTCTGTGATTAAAACGCAAGCAGTGGTGAGCTGGAGCCGGTTGCTAAATTTAGCTGGAGCCGGTTGTCCAACCGGTTCTAAAAGGGCTTTTAAATTTAAAGTGTCGCCTAAGGCGCTGACTCCGTGAGCTCCGGCAACTCCCCGCCCCACCCCCGGCCCCAGCTCACCTCCGCTGCGCCTCCACCTCCTCCTTCTCCCCTGAACGCTTCGCCCCGCTTCCCCTCCCCCCTCCCGCTTCCCGCGAATCAGCTGTTCACGCGGGAAGCCTGGGAGGGCTAAGAAGCAAGGGGCGGCTTCGCGCTCAGGCCCAGGGAGGCGGAGACGGAGTGGAGGTGAGCTGGGGTGGGGGGGGTGTGAGGAGGGCCGCCCATGCCGTGGCAGGTAACCCCCTGGTCCCCCCTAGCTACGCTACCCCGCCCCTAGGAGCCAGAGGGACCTGCCGGATGCTTCCTGGGAGCCGCCCCAGGTAAGCACCACTGGGACTCCCCACCTCACCCCCCGGCAGGTCCCTCTGGCTCTTAGGGGCAGGGTGGGCACCCACTACGGTGGCCCACAAGACCCTCCTGCCCGGCCCCTGAGCTCCTGGCCGGGGAGCCTAGTCCCCGGCTGTTCCCCCTCCCGCACAGCTTCAGCTCGCCCCGCCGCCGGCGCATGCTTTGGGCGGTGGGCTGTGAGCTCGGCCTGACCCGGAGCTCCAGCCGAGCGGCACGGCTGTAGCACCACCAGCCACCTCCAGGCAGTGCGGTGCAGGGGCAGGGAGCAGGGAGGGGGTGTTGGATAGAGTTCAGGGGGGTGGTCGGGGTGGGGGGGTGGATAGGGGTCGGGGCGGTCAGAGGGCAGGAACGGGGGATTGAATGGGGGCAAGGGTCCGGGGGGCAGTCAGGAAGGAGGGGGGTGTTGGATGGGGTGGCAGGGGGCAGTCAGGGGTAGGGGTTCCGGGGGTGGACAGGGGACAGGAAGAAGGGGTGGTTGGATGGGGCAGGGGTCCCGGGGGGCCATCAGGAATGAGAGGAGGGGTTGGATGGGGCGGGGGGGCAGTCAGGGGACAGGGAAGGGGAGTGGATGGGGCAGGAGTCCCGGGGGACGGGCGCAGGCCACGACCCCCTCATGGGGTGAGGAGGGATCCGGTTGTTAAGATTTTGACAGCTCATCACTGAAGGCAAGCGCTTTGCCGTCCAGTTTTCACTTCTACTCGCACACCGGCTGAATTGACTCTGTCACGAGGACGGCTGGGTTATTATGGGACGAAGCCCTGGGGTTAGACTTGATTGTATCCTCTTTTCCTGAGCCACAAAGTCTCGCATCCTCCCTGCTCGCTGCCAAGGGAGCGAGCTGGGTATTCAAACACTGGCCTGGGAAGTCAGGGAGTGGGGTCTAGTGGTTAAAGCAAGAGGCACTGGGAGCCAGGACGCCTGGGTTCCCCCGCTCAGTGCCAGAACTAAACCCACCCCGCCCCCAGCCTGGGGATTGCGGTTTAATGGGTTGGAGGATGGTCTGGGAGCCAGGACTTCTGCGTTCTAGCCACAGCTCGGCTGTGTGACTCTGGGCAAGTAATTCGCCCCTAAACTCTCGGTGTTTGTTTCCTCCTCTGTGGGATGGGCTGGCGGCTGGCTGCGCGGTGCCGGCCCCGGGGACACACAGAGGGGTCGAGCTCTGAGCGTTTCTGAGCCAGCATCTGCCCCCCACGAAAATGTCCCTTAAAAGAAAAATCTTACATAGGAAATGAAATAGAGGAGATTGGAGCCAGGGCAGCTGCACTTCCAGATGCGGACACCAGGGGGAGCCATATGCAGACCTTAGACTAATGTATTGACACCTGGGGCCGGATGGGGGCTGGCGCCCCCTAGAGGGGAAAGGCCCCGAGTCCCATTCCCCGCCCCCTTGGGCCTGACAGTCCCCTGTCCTGGAACCGGATCAGGGCCTGCAGCCCCTAGAGAGGAAAAGCCGCATGTCCTGTTCCCGTATGTGATTTAAGCCGCTTTATTTAAAGCCCAAATTAATTCCTGGATGTCCTTACGTCCCTTTAGACTCGATTCTATTGGACCTTTCCCTTCCCTCGCTCCCACTCTCGGCCGCTCGGGTCTTTCAGGGGCTCTTCACATGCCAGATTTAAAATGGCAAAGGGACATCCTATGCCCCGCACTCCCTCTCCCTGGAGAAAGATTCTCCTTTAATTATGCATGGATTGCAAAGCAGAAGGGGGGCTCTTTTTCAACCAGAGAGCGAGAGAGAGAGTGTGTGTGTGTGTGTGTGTAAAAAGAACAATACAGACTAACACGGCTGCTACTCTGAAACCTGTGTGTGTAACTTTTTCTGTTTGGAGGTGAAATCTCTGAGCTCCCTCACTGTGTGTGTAACTAAATAAGCCCGAACCGTCCCCGGGGTCTCCGCCAGTTCCCATCCCTGCCGAGGAGAAATGAATAATTCTGTGCATTTCAGTGGTGTCACCAGGCACAACTGGGATCTGGGCCCCGTCGTGCCAGGCGCTGCCCACACACAGCCAGAGACAGGCCCTGCCCCGAGCGCTCACAGTCTAACAGGATCATTATCCCTATTGTACAGAGAGGGAAACTGAGGCAGAGAGCGTGGCCCTGACTTGCCAATGGGAAGCTGAGCTGGGGAAGAAAGCTAGACATCCATCGTCCCTGACCCCTGTGTGTGGTTCCTGTTTTGCCCAGGGCGGAAGGGAAGGTTTCAGGAACCAAGGGGAAGCCACTGAGGGTCATGAGCCAGACCTGAGCCTTCGGAAAGAAACAGAGTCCAGAAACCCCATGTCACAACTCTCAGTTCCCCAAGGGCTTCTGGGAAGAGGTGAGCGGGGCACGTATGGGGGGAGCACCTGGGGTTGCTGCTGTCCCAGTCCTGGACTCCCCCGCCAGCTCCACCGGTGCCCCTCATTCCCGACCTGCAGCCCCCCGCTAGCCCAACTCTGGGCTCCCCCTGGGCCCCGTGCAGCTGCTAGGACTGCAGGGATTTCTCCCTATCAGGGGAAGGGCTCATATTTTCCAGCCCAGGATCCAGGCTGATTTCCGACCCCTCCCGTCGCTCTTGAAAATAGCCGTTTGCGGCTCACCCGTCCCTTTATGAATCATATTTTCTCTTCCTCCCAGTTAGCGGAGCTCCCTTATTCACCATGACAGGGCACCTTGGCTGCCGCTCATGTAACACAGCTTCAGCAGTGCTCAGCCGGCGCCGAGATGCAGCCACCTCTGGGGTGGGACAGGGGGGTTGGTTATACAGGGCCCCCTCGCTCGGCACTGAGATGCAGCCACCTTTGGGGTGGGGCACGAGGGCTGGTTATACAGGGCCCCCTCGCTCGGCACTGAGATGCAGCCACCTCTGGGGTGGGGGGGGGGCTGGTTATACAGGGACCCCTCGCTCGGCACTGAGATGCAGCCACCTCTGGGGTGGGACGGGGGGGCTGGTTATACAGGGCCCCCTCGCTCGGTGCCGAGATGCAGCCACCTCTGAGATGGGACACAGGGGCTGGTTATACAGGGCCCCCTCGCCTGGCGCTGAGATGCAGCCACCTCTGGGGTGGGACGCTGGGGCTATAACAGGGTTCAGAAAAGAAACTAGATTAGTTCATGGGGGATAGGTCCATCAATGGCTATTAGCCCGGATGGGCAGGGATGGTATCCTTAGCCTCTGTTTTCCAGAAGCTGGGAATGGGCGACAGGGGATGGATCACTTGATGATTTCCTGTTCTGTTCATTCCCTTGGGGGCACCTGGCACTGGTCGCTGTCGGAAGACAGGATACTAGGCTAGATGGACCTTTGGTCTCACCCAGTCTGGCCGTTCTTATGTTCTTATACAGGGACACCTCGCCCGGTGCTGAGATGCGGCTGCTTCTGGGGCAGGGCGGCTGTGTATACAGGGGAACAAATCCCTAGCCCGTCCCAGGTGTGTGTGTGGGGGAGGGGGGCGCAGGGCGGGGCGGCCGGGGAAATCAGGGATGCCACAGGATGTGCCTGGGCTGAGTCAGGGGTGGCAGCCTCCCTGGTGACTCAGAGCCCAGCGGGGCTGGGGGGGGCTGAGAGGGGCTGGGGGTGAGTCACCTCCTTCTTGGGGGGCACCGGCAGGGTTGGGGGGGGAGCCCAGGGCTGGGCTAGCAGGGGCTGCGGCTCAGGAGTGAGGGGCACCGGCCGGGCTGGGGGGGAGCCCAGGGCTGGGCTAGCAGGGGCTGCGAGTCGGGAGTGAGGGGCACCGGCAGAGCCGTGTTGGGGGGAGGAGCTCAGTCTGTGGCTTGGACGGAGCCTTTCCTTGAAAACTATCCGACCCCCCCTCCCGCCCCAGGCTGGGGAAGGAGAGGGAGATGGGGAGGGCAGGGGGCAGATTCCAGCCCCTCCCACCTGGGCTCCAAGCCAGGTCTGTCCCTTCAGAGACCCCCACCCTGCCCATGACTCAGGAATTCACCAGCCACCTCCCCGGCTCGGACCCACCCCCGAGACAGGGGGTGGGAGGGGAATCCCTCCCCCTCCCCACCCCCGTTCCTGGGGGGCGGGGTCTGGGATTCAGGTCCCACGCCACCCCCACCCCCAGCCCTGCCGGTGCCCCTCACTCCCGATCTGCAGCCCCTCACCCAGCCCTGGGCTCCGCCCCCCCAGCTCTGCCGGTGCCCCTCACTCCCGACCCGCAGCCCCCTGCTAGCCCAGCCCTGCCCCCCAGCTCTGCCGGTGCCCCTCACTCCCGACCTGCAGCCCCTGCCAGCCCAGCCCTGGGCTCCTTCCCCCGCCCCTTTTCGTCCCAGGACACTTGCTGCTCCTTTAAGTCCCTCCCCTCCCCGCCAACCCTCACCCTCACCCTGCCCTGCCGCACCCAGGGGCCAGATCGCGGCGGGGCAGAGAAGGGAGCGACCCAGAGCCGAACCCAGCAGCTGCCAGGTGCCCTTGCCCGGCTGGGGATCCCCCCGCTCCACCCCTCCGCCTGCCACCCTCTCCCTCTCCCTCTTCCCTCCACCTGCTGCCCTTCACCTGCTTGTCTGGGTCTGTCACCTTCCCTCCGTACTTCTACCCTCCACCCGCCCCTGCCACCTTCCCTTTGCCCGCTGTCATCTTCCCTCGATCTTCCCCTGCCACCTTCCCTCCACTCGCCCCTGCCACCTTCCCTCCATACTTCTACCCTCCACCCGCCCCTGCCACCTTCCCTTTGCCCGCTGCCACCTTCCCTCCACCTTCCCCTGCCACCTTCCCTCCCTACTTCAACCCTCCACCTGCCCCTGCCACCTTCCCTTTGCCCGCAGTCACCTTCCCTCCACCTTCCCCTGCCACCTTCTCTCCCTACTTCAACCCCACACCCGCCCCTGCCACCTTCCCTCCCTACTACTACCCTCCACCTTCCCCTGCCACCTTCCCTCCCTACTACTACCCTCCACCTTCCCCTGCCACCTTCCCTCCCTACTTCTACCCTCCACCCGCCCCTGCCACCTTCCCTCCGTACTTCTACCCTCCACCCGCCCCTGCCACCTTCCCTTTGCCCGCTGTCATCTTCCCTTGATCTTCCCCTGCCACCTTCCCTCCACTCACCCCTGCCACCTCCCCTCTGTCCTAACACCCCTTCATCTGTCTCTCTTCCACGTTCCTTCTATCTTGTTATCACTCCATCTCTCTCTCTTCTACACTCCCTCCATTCTCTTCTCTCTCTGCCCATCTCTTCCAAATTCCCTCCTTTTCTCGGTCTCACCCGCTCCCTTTGTTCCACCGTCTCTGTCTGGGGCTGTCCCGTTCCCGCGGTCCCAGCACCTCTCTGCCAGGCTGACTCGCTCGCGTGCCGTCTCTCGCCAGTCACCCCCTTCTCTCTGCCGCCCGGCCTTTTGCAGTGACTCTCACCCCCTCCTTCCTTCCTTCCTTCCTTCCCCACCCCCTCGATTTCCCCCCCTTTCTGCTCCGTGCCCCTGCCAGCCCGCCTAGGGGTTGTGCCCCCCGGTGTCACACTGGCTGCGTGCTGGTTGCTGAAGCGCCAGCGATGGGGGCCAGCCGGGGGGTCCCTCGCCCCCTGCCTGCCCGTGCCCCCCTACGCCCATGAGATGGGAGTCAAGCAGAACCCCCCCGAAGCCGCAGTCCTGCCCGTGCCGGGGGCGCCGGGCGAGAACCTGCGGCGGCTGCAGCTGCGGAAGGGGCTGCTGAAGGCCGAGGGGCAGCTGGCGGGCTGGGGCCTGGCCCTGGCACTCGGGGGGATCCTGCTGATGGTGCTGCACACGGAGCTGGCCTGGTTCGGGGGCTGCAAGGTAGGAGGGTGCCCCTCACTCCCGACCTGCAGCCCCCTGCTTCCCCACCCCCCGCTCTGCCGGTGCCCCTCACTCCCGACCCGCAGCCCCTGCTTCCCCACCCCCAGCTCTGCCGGTGCCCCTCACTCCCGACCCGCAGCCCCTGCTACCCCCACCCCCAGCTCTGCTGGTGCCCCTCACTCCCGACCCGCAGCCCCTGCTTCCCCACCCCCCGCTCTGCCGGTGCCCCTCACTCCCGACCCGCAGCCCCTGCTTCCCCACCCCCTGCTCTGCCGGTGCCCCTCACTCCCGACCCGCAGCCCCTGCTACCTCCACCCCCCGCTCTGCTGGTGCCCCTCACTCCCGACCCGCAGCCCCTGCTATCCCACCCCCCACTCTGCTGGTGCCCCTCACTCCCGACCCGCAGCCCCTGCTTCCCCACCCCAGCTCTGCCGGTGCCCCTCACTCCCGACCCGCAGCCCCCCCTGCTTCCCCACCCCTCGCTCTGCTGGTGCCCCTCACTCCCGACCCGCAGCCCCCTGCTTCCCCACCCCCCACTCTGCCGGTGCCCCTCACTCCCGACCCGCAGCCCTCCCTGCTTCCCCACCCCCAGCTGTGCCGGTGCCCCTCACTCCCGACCCGCAGCCCCTGCTATCCCACCCCCAGCTCTGCCGGTGCCCTTCAGCCCCGACCCGCAGCCCCTGCTTCCCCACCCCCAACTCTGCCGGTGCCCCTCACTCCCGACCCGCAGCCCCTGCCAGCCCAGCCTGGGTCCACCCCCCAGCTCTGCCGGTGCCCCTCACTCCAGACCCAGAGCCCCATCCCGGAACTAGCCGCCACGTGCTGGAATTTGTTGCCTGGTGGCACAAGCCCCAGGCTGCAGAAACTTAATGATTCAAATCATTTATTTAACCAGCCACCAGCCACGGGCCATTGTGGGGAGGGATGCTGGGGGGGGGGGGGGTAGTGTCAGAGTGGGGGGCTGGGAGCCCGGACTCCTGGGTTCTATCTCTACATCTGGGAGGGGAGTGGGTTCTAGTGGGTTAGAGCAGGGGGGAGGGCCTGGGAGCCTGGACTCCTGGGTTCTCATCTTGTCCCTTGCTGTAGAACCCAGGAGTCCTGACTCCCTGCTCTGGAATCTCGGTGGGGTTTGGCTAACGGCTGGAACTCTCCGGCAGCCAATGGACCCTCCCAGCAGTTAGCCGTGGGCGCATCCTGGCTCGGTGTCTGGAACGGGCCCCTGGATCCGTTCTGGGCCCTCTCCCAGAACCCTCCCTTCTGTGGGCATGTCTGGGCGGGAACCCGGAGACGGTGCAAAAACAACCTGTACTGCAGGGAGCAGGGTGGGGGCTCTCACCTGGCAGGCAGGGCTGGTCCCGATGCCCCCGCGTGGCGCTAGGGGGCGCTGTGCTGCAGGGAGCAGGGTGGAGGAATTAGTGGGGAAACTGAGGCACGAAGCAGTGATCATTTTGATGTCTCTCTGGGCACCAGCTCCCGATGCAGACCTTGGCCATCCCGCTCCCACTCTTGGCACCATCCAGCCCCATTTGCAAGAAGCCGCCAAGACTGGCTGCTCCGATTGTTCCCAACACAATCGCGCCCTTCAGCGGGGGTGTTGATTCTGGGCCAGTGACAGGATAAATATTGATAGGGACGGAGGAGGTGGCAGCTTCATACGGAAGGAGATCGATAAATCATTGTACAGGGAATGGGGGAGGGTGGTCTGGGGGTTAGCGCGGGGGGGCTGGGAGCCAGGACTCCTGGGTTCTATCCCTGGCTCTGGGAGGGGAGTAGGGTCTAGTGGTTAGAGCAGGGGCTGGGAGCCAGGACTCCTGGGTTCTCTCCCTGGCTTTGGGAGGGGAGTGGGGTCTAGTGGTTAGAGCAGAGGGAGGGGCTGGGAGTCCGGACTCCGGGCTTCTTTCAGGGCTGGGTTCTGGGTTCCCTGCGCCCGCCTCTCTCCAAGCGGCCTTGCCCGCACCCTGCCCTCTTCTCTGTGGCGAATCCCCAAGTTCTTCCTGGCCTCACTCCAAACCCTCCACCTGCCCGGCAGCGCCGTGTTTGCTCAGGGTGGGGCTGCGATCTGAGCTGGGCTGGAGGCAGCCGTCTGGGACGGGGGGGGGGACGATCCCCACCCCCCACCCCCTTGGGGCCAGGCTGTGGTATCGGCCTTGGCTGGCGGCCGCTTTCCTGGGTCAATAACAAAGAACAATGAGATTTTGTACTGAGATCTACAGCGCCCCGGGGGGTCAAACACCCCAGACCCACCCACCCTGGCTGGGGCGGGAATGGGGCTCGGGGCCTCTCCCCTCTAGGGGGCGCTGGCTCCCATCCAGCCCCAGGGCAGGGCCTGGCTGGCTCAGGGGGTTTCACTCCCATTTTCTCTCCCCCTCTCAGTGGTTTGCGTATCTGTTCCTGGTGAAATGCCTCCTCTCGCTCTCCACCGCCGCCCTGCTGGGCGTCATCCTCGCCTTCCACGTCAAGGAGATCCAGGTAAGGCCCCTCCCCCCAAATGTCGGCCAGGCCAGGGTCCTAGGAACGTCCCCCCAGCTTGCCCTTAATTCCCCCCACCCCCAAGAAGGCTCCCCTTCAGTGGGTGGGGTGGGGGCACATTTGGGGTTCCCCTGTTTGGGACTGAAGCTCCCCCCAGCTGCTCTGAGCTCTTGGCTCTAAAGTAGCCACCTCCTTACCAGCTTTTCCCAAGTCAAATTGGAACCCAGGAGTCCTGGCTCCTCTTCTCGCCCCCCCCCCCCAACCACTAGACATCACTCCCCTCCCAGAGCCGGGGAAAGAACCCAGGAGTCCTGCCCCATCCCCCTACCCCCCTGCTCTAACCATTAGACTCACTCCCCTCCCAGAGCCGGGGAAAGAACCCAGGAGTCCTGGTTCCCAGGCCCCTCCCCGCACTCTAACCACTAGACCCCACTCCCCTCCCAGAGCCGGGGAAAGAACCCAGGAGTCCTGCCCCATCCCCCTACCCCCCTGCTCTAACCATTAGACATCACTCCCCTCCCAGAGCCAGGGAAAGAACCCAGGAGTCCTAGTTCCCAGGCCCCTCCCCGCACTCTAACCACTAGACCCCACTACCCTCCCAGAGCCAGGGAAAGAACCCAGGAGTCCTGCCCCATCCCCCTGCTCTAACCACTAGACATCACTCCCCTCCCAGAGCCGGGGAAAGAACCCAGGAGTTCTGCCCCATCCCCCTACCCCCCTGCTCTAACCATTAGACTCACTCCCCTCCCAGAGCCGGGGAAAGAACCCAGGAGTCCTGGTTCCCAGGCCCCTCCCCGCACTCTAAGCACTAGACCCCACTCCCCTCCCAGAGCCGGGAAAAGAACCCAGGAGTCCTGCCCCATCCCCCTACCCCCCTGCTCTAACCACTAGACCCCACTCCCCTCCCAGAGCCGGGGAAAGAACCCAGGAGTCCTGGCTCCCAGCCCCCACTCCAACCCCCCACACCAGTGACAGAAAACGCTCACTGACTATTTTTCCGTCGGTTGGGGGCAGATTCCATCTAATCTCCCCAGATCAGGCTGAGTTTGGGCTTTTCTAGCTGCTTCGGCTGCTGGTGGGTGACGGGGTTGTGAGTTGTGGGCTGGGTGTTTATGTCCCTGCTGCACACACACATACGCTCTCTCTCTCCCACACACACACACACACACACAAAGATACAGACACAGAGATACACACACACACACACACAGAGACACACACACAGAGTCACACACACGGACACACGCACACAGAGACAGACATGCACACAAAGACAAACACACAGACACGCACACACACAGACACACACACAGAAATACACACACGCACACAAACACACAGACACGCACACACACAGACACACACACAGAAATACACACACGCACACAAACACACAGACATGCCCACGGTGTTGGAGTCCCAGCCGCCTGTGGGGCGGAAACGGGAGGTTGATCTTGCGAGGGTGGAAGTTTCCCGCCCCAGGGGAGTGAAGAGATCCCGGCTGTGAGTCACCTGCACACGCCTCTGGGCCCAGACGTAAACACACGGAGCAGGGCTCAGCCCCCCCAGCAGTGGGTCACACACACACACACTCCCGCTCTCCCCCCCCCCCCCGCACCCCGGTCCAGCCACTCCTGGGCCCCACTAATGGGAGAGTAGCTCTGGGTCTCCCTGCCCCTGCCCTGATGGTCCCTGGGGGGCAGGGCAGTGGGGGGCTGTTACTGGCCCCCACCCGCAGCAGCTGGCTGTGGGGCTGAGCTCCCCACAGACCCCCAGGAGCCGGAGCTGGGGCCGGGAGGACGGTGGTTGCTCCATTGAACGGAGGGTCCTCCCCCAGGCAGGGGCAAATCCCAGAGAGGGCAAGAAAGATGGAGAAAGTGAAAATGGAAGAGAGAAACCGTGACAGAGAGAGAGGGGTGAAGTCAGGACTCCTGGGTTCTCTCCTCGGCTCCGGGAGAGGAGTGGGGTCTGGTGGGTTAGAGCCGGGGGGGGGGGGGGAGCCCGGACTCCTGGGTTCTCTCCCCGGCTCCGGGAGAGGAGTGGGGTCTGGTGGATTAGAGCCGGTGGGGAGCCCGGACTCCTGGGTTCTCTCCTCGGCTCCGGGAGAGGAGTGGGGTCTGGTGGATTAGAGCCGGTGGGGAGCCCGGACGCCTGGGTTCTCTCCCCGGCTCCGGGAGAGGAGTGGGGCCTGGTGGGTTAGAGCCGGGGGGGGGGGCCGGGGGGGAGCCCGGACTCCTGGGTTCCATGCTCTCCCTCTCTCTCCCCCCACAGCTCTTCATGCTGGACAACTCGCTCCAGGACTGGCGCATCGCGGTGAGCGGCCCCAAACTGGGCCTGATCCTGCTGGAGCTGCTGGTCTGCGCCCTGCACCCCTTCCCCACGGGGGGCTCCCCCTGCCTGGCCCCCGAGCTGGGCCCCCCGACGTCCTTCCTGCCAGGGGCCGAGATGCTGCTGTCGCTGATGATGTTCCTGCGGCTGTACCTGGTCCCGCGGGCCGCGCTGCTGCAGAGCCACGTGCTGGGGGACGCCTCGTACCGCACCATCGGCTCCCTCAACCAGATCCGCTTCCGGTACCCCTTCGTCCTGCGTCTGCTGGTCAACGGCCAGCCCGGCCGCGTGCTGCTGGTGCTCACCCTGGGGCTCTGGCTCACCGCCTCCTGGGTGCTGTCCGTCTGCGAGAGGTGTGGCCGGGCGCGGGGCGGCCAAGGGCCCCAGGGCAGGCTGGGAAAGCGGCCAACGTAGGCCCCGAGCGGATTGTGGGAGAGCAGGCTTGGCCCCAGGGATGGAGGCAGCTGAGGGCCCTGGGGCATCGTGGGAAAGCAGGCAACTTTCGGCTGAGGTGCACTGTGGGAAAGTGGTCCAGGGCCGAAGTGCATTGTGGGAAAGGGGCCAACTTACGGCCCAAGTGCACCATGGGAAAGCAGGTTAATTTAGGCCCAGGTGCATCATGGGAAAGTGGCCAAAGGCCCAAGTGAATCGAAGGGAAGCAGGCTACTGAAGGCCAGGTGCATCATGGGAAAGCGGCCAAAGGCCCAGCGGCATGGTGGGAAAGCCGGCAATTGAAGGTGAATGGAAAAGGGGCCAAGCGGCCAGGTGCATTGTGGGTTGAGGAGCTCCCGCTGTAGGCCCAAGGGCATGCTGGGAAAGCAGCCAGGCAGAAGGCCCAGGGGCATTGGAGTGGAGGGATAGCTCAGTGGTTTGAGCATTGGCCTGCTAAACCAAGGCCAAGGGTTGTGAGTTCAATCCTTGAGGGGGCCACTTAGGGAACGGGGGGAAAAAACTGTCTGGGGATTGGTCCTGCTTTGAGCAGGGGGTTGGACTAGATGATCTCCTGAGGTCCCTTCCAACCCTGATATTTTATGGCTCTCTCAAAATAATGAGGTTGGCCATTGTGGGGGCGGGGGCAAGGCAGGCTCAGTGGGGGGGTCTCTGACGCTGTCTCTCTGCCCCCCATGCTGCAGGGAGAACGGAGCAGGGCACCTGGAGGGGACGTTCTGGCTAATCCCCATCACCTTCCTCACCATCGGCTACGGGGACGTGGTGCCAGTGACGGTGTGCGGCCGGCTGGTCTGTCTGTGGACCGGCATCATGGTAAGGGCTGTGCCCCCCCTGCAGCACAGCGCCCCCTAGTGCTGCCCTGGAACCCTGCCTGGCTAATCGCATCCCCTGTCTCTGCCGCAGGGCGTTGGCTGCACGGCGCTGCTGGTGGCAGTGGCAGCCGACAAACTGGAGTTCAACCGGGCGGAGAAACATGTTCACAACTTCATGATGGACATACAGTGCACCAAAGAGGTGGGGCAGAACCCAGGCGTCCGGGCCCCCAGACTCCCCTGCTCTGACCTCACTCCCCTCCCAGCGCCGGGGACGTGGCTGTTTTCCAAATGTCCTTCTGTGGATGGGGATGGGAAACGCTCCCGGTGCCTGCTGGGGGGGGGAGGAGGCAGGGCCCCCCATGCCACCCCCCCCGCCCCCAGCCAGGCCCTGACGCCCCCCCGCTCCCCCCCCCCCGACATGGTGGGGCTTGGCTGGGCCCCCGTGGGCTGCTTGGCCTGCACAGACTGACACAGGGGTATTGTGAGAAAGTGGCCAAGCCCTGGAAATCCAGGTGCATTGTGGGACAGGGGAATAGTAAGACCCGGTGCATGGTGGGAAAGTGCCCAACCCTGTGGCCCAGGTGCATTGTGGGAAGTATAGGGAGCAACCTCAGAGTTCAGGTCCCACCCTAAAAGCCCAGCCCATGGGCCCCAGGTGGGGCGGGGGGGTAGGGCAGGGAACTGCTGGCCCGGTGCATTGTGGGAAGGATCCTGACATGACTCCGTGTCCCTCCCAGATGAGGAACTCGGCAGCGAACGTCCTACAGACGGCTTGGCTCTTCCACAGACACAGCAAGGCCAAGGCCAGGGCCGGGCGCCGAGTCCGGACGCATCACAGGCGCTTGCTGGCGGCCATCCACAGGTGAATGACAGCGCCCGGACGCCTGGGTCCGCTCCCGGCTTCTGGGGGTGAGGGCGGAGGGGTCTAGTGGGTTAGAACAGGGGGGCTGGGAGCCAGGACTCCTGGGTTCTCTCCCTAGCTCTGGGAGGGGACTGGGGAGCCCATGGCTGGACTAGCAGGGGGCTGCGGGTCGGGAGTGAGGGGCACCGGCTGGTCTAGCAGGGGGCTGCGGGTCGGGAGTGAGGGGCACCGGCTGGTCTAGCAGGGGGCTGCGGGTCGGGAGTGAGGGGCACCGGCTGGACTAGCAGGGGGCTGCGGGTCGGGAGTGAGGGGCACCGGCTGGACTAGCAGGGGGCTGCGGGTCGGGAGTGAGGGGCACCGGCTGGTCTAGCAGGGGGCTGCGGGTCGGGAGTGAGGGGCACCGGCTGGACTAGCAGGGGGCTGCGGGTCGGGAGTGAGGGGCACCGGCTGGACTAGCAGGGGGCTGCGGGTCGGGAGTGAGGGGCACCGGCTGGACCAGCAGGGGGCTGCGGGTCGGGAGTGAGGGGCACCGGCTGGACCAGCAGGGGGCTGCGGGTCGGGAGTGAGGGGCACCGGCTGGACCAGCAGGGGGCTGCGGGTCGGGAGTGAGGGGCACCGGCTGGACCAGCAGGGGGCTGCGGGTCGGGAGTGAGGGGCACCGGCTGGACCAGCAGGGGGCTGCGGGTCGGGAGTGAGGGGCACCGGCTGAGCTCTTTCTCCGGTGCTGCAGGTTCCGGGAGGTCCGGATTCGGCACCGGAAGCTCCGAGATCAGGTTAACGCCCTGGTGGACATGTCGAAGGTGAGTTCTGCCTGCACGTCCCAGCCTGGCTTCCCCCTCCCAGGGCCCCTAAGTAACCCAGCCCCACACAGCCCCCTGCTCGGGGACAGGAAGGTAGAAACTGCAGGGACTGAGCCAGGATGGGGGGCTGGGGGCCAGGACTCCTGGGTTCTCTCCCCGGCTCTGGAAGGAGAGTGGGGTCCAGTGGGTTAGAGCAGGGGGGCAGGACTCCTGGGTTCTCTCCTGAGCTCTGGGGGGGATTGGGGTCCAGTGGTCCAGGGCACTGTGGGTTGGGAGTGAGGGGCACCAGCTGGGCAGGCTGTGGGGCGCTGCTGCCCTCCAGGGGCTTCACGTCATCTCCCTCCCCCACCCCGAGGCTCAGCCTCAGCGGGGGGAGGGGGGCGTCTGACCCTTGGCCGCTTTCCCACGATGCCCCGGGGTTTTGTCCGCTCCCCCCCCCCAGGTGCAGACGATTCTCTGCGACCTCAGCACTGGGCTTAGCACCTCCCAGCGGGGCCTGGAGAAGCGAATCGACGCCCTGGACCAGAAGCTGGAGGCGCTGACGCGCCTGGTGACGGCCGCCCTGGAGGCCAAACAACCACAGGAGCCGTGGCTGCTACAGCCCCAGGACAGCCAGACAGGTGGGCATGGTGCCCCTCACTCCCGACCCGCAGCCCCTGCCAACCCAGTCCTGCCGGTGCCCCTCACTCCCGACCCGCAGCCCCTGCCAGCCCAGCCCTGCCGGTGCCCCTCACTCCCGACCCGCAGCCCCTGCCAACCCAGTCCTGCCGGTGCCCCTCACTCCCGACCCGCAGCCCCTGCCAGCCCAGTCCTGCTGGTGCCCCTCACTCCCGACCCGCTGCCCCTGCCAGCCCAGTCCTGCCGGTGCCCCTCACTCCCGACCCGCAGCCCCTGCCAGCCCAGTCCTGCCGGTGCCCCTCACTCCCGACCCGCAGCCCCCTGCCAGCCCAGCCCTGCCCCCCCCAGCTCTGCCGGTGCCCCTCACTCCTGACCCGCAGCCCCCTGCCAGGCCAGCCCTGGGCTCCCCCCCAGCTCTGCCGGTGCCCCTCACTCCTGACCCGCAGCCCCTGCCAGCCCAGCCCTGCCCCCCCCAGCTCTGCCGGTGCCCCTCACTCCTGACCCACAGCCCCCTGCCAGCCCAGCCCTGCCCCCCCCAGCTCTGCCGGTGCCCCTCACTCCTGACCCGCAGCCCCCTGCCAGGCCAGCCCTGGGCTCCCCCCCAGCTCTGCCGGTGCCCCCTCACTCCTGACCCGCAGCCCCTGCCAGCCCAGCCCTGGGCCCCCCCAGCTCTGCCGGTGCCCCTCACTCCCGACCCGCAGCCCCCTGCTAGCCCAACCCTGCCGGTGCCCCTCACTCCTGACCCACAGCCCCCTGCCAGCCCAGCCCTGCCCCCCCCAGCTCTGCCGGTGCCCCTCACTCCTGACCCGCAGCCCCCTGCCAGGCCAGCCCTGGGCTCCCCCCCAGCTCTGCCGGTGCCCCTCACTCCTGACCCGCAGCCCCTGCCAGCCCAGCCCTGGGCTCCCCCCCAGCCCTGCCGGTGCCCCTCACTCCCGACCCACAGCCCCCTGCCAGCCCAACACTGCTGGTGCCCCTCACTCCCCACCCGCAGCCCCTGCCAGCCCAGCCCAGCCCCCACCCCCCAGCTCTGCCGGCGCCCCTCACTCCCCACCCGCAGCCCCTGCCAGCCCAGCCCTGGGCCCCCCCAGCTCCGCCGGTGCCCCTCACTCCCCACCCGCAGCCCCTGCCAGCCCAGCCCCCGCCCCCCAGCTCTGCCGGTGCCCCTCACTCCCGACCCGCAGCCCCCTGCCAGCCCAGTCCTGCCGGTGCCCCTCACTCCCGACCCGCAGCCCCTGCCAGCCCAGCCCGGGGCTCCCCCCCAGCCCTGCCGGAGCCCCCCACTCCCGACCCGCAGCCCCTGCCAGCCCAGCCCTGGGCTCCCCCCACACCAGCTGTGCCTGCGACTCCACAAGCCCCCCTTTTCCTCTCCACCCCTTAGTGTGTGGGGGGGAGGGTGGGGCTGGGGTGTGAAATTTAAAGGGCCGGGACCCTCGTTTTGGTTCCCCCTGGGGCAAGATTAACCTCTGGCTCCGTTTCTCTCTGCTCCGCAGGCCGGTGAGGAGGGGTTGACCCGGCGTTGGAGCCCAGACCCTGGTCCAGGGGGTGCCTGCCCCATAGGGGCCTACAGGGACTCAGCCCCCTGTCCCCTGACTGAAGGAGACACCACTTGGGGGGGATGGGAATGGGTGGACAACAGCGCCATCTGTTGGCCACAGGCCTGAACCGCAGGTTGCCTGTGCTCCCCCCAGCTCCGAAGTGCAAGGGGGTCACACACACGAAGGGTCACACACGGCGCGCGCCTGCCTTGAGGGAATCCCCACTGGGGAACGATCCACGCCGCGGGCCCACGCTTTGTGGCAGGACACCCCCAGCTGTGAGCGGGCGTGCGAAGACCCAGGCTGCAGAAGATGGAAGGCACGTGCTTCACACCAGTAGATTTGTGGTTGTGAACAGGTGTGCGAGGGATCCAGGATGTGAGACAGGGAAGGCACACGCTTTGCACGAGGGGAGCTCTGAGTGCGAGCAGCCCTGCGTGGGACTGAGGGTCTGAGAGACAGACAGAGTGTGCTCTGCACAAGAGGTGCTGTGACTGGGAGCAGGCGTGTGAGGGATCCAGGATGTGAGTGAGGGAAGACACACGCTTTGCACAAGGGGCTCTGGGATTGTGAAGGCTCCAGGGTGTGAGACACGGCAGGCCCGCGCTGTGCACAAGAGCGAGCGGTGAATGTGAGCCGTTGTGAAAAGAACCAGGCTGTGAAACACGACCAGCCCCTGGTTTGCACCAGGGGCACCGTGACTGTGAACAGGCATGTGAGGGATGCTGGCTGTGAAACACGGCAGATGCATGCTTTGCACCAGGGGCTCTGGCATGTGAGGGACCCAGTGTACGAGACTTGGAAAGCACCTGCTTTGCACAAGGGGCTTTGGGATCATGAGCAGCCGTGCAAGCCCCTAGAAATGTGAAATACAGAGCACATGGGTGTCATGACAGGTGGCGGCTCAGTGTGCAAGGGGGCTAAGTGTGAAAGAGAGCGGTTCCCCTCTTCAGATAAGGTTGTGCATGCTCGCACCAAGTGCCCAGGAAGCAGACCATGGAGGGCACGACCCTCACCTGGGGCAAATGGCCGTGCGTACAGCACCAGGCGCGTCCAAGGCCGGTTCTTGTCGCTGCCCAGCCTGGAGCACCACGAAATAGCCAGGGCAGGAACGGCCCCTTGAGCTTGGGGTTTAATGCAGGGGATGTCGGTGCCTTGCACGTTTCAGCCAAGAGGCAAACCCGAGGCCTCAGCCCCTTGTGGGCACTAGGGCCCTCCTCGTTCCCCCTCCCGCCCCAGACTCAGGGCGTGGACCCAGGCATCCTGGACAAAGCCCCGCTCCCGTGATTCCCTTCTGCTTCCCTAAACTCCCCGCTGCAGCTTCAGTTCTCCCTCACGTGCTGTCCTAACCCCCTGGAGATGGCTGCATCTCAGCACTGTGGGGTCCCTGCATAAACAGCCCCTGTGCCCCACCCCAGAGGTGGCTGCATCTCAGCGCCGGGCAAAGGGGCCTGTCTAGCCATTTGGGCTTAGAGTCGGGAACATCTCAGGCAAAAATGGGAATCGGAAGTGTGTGTGTGGGGGGGGGGGGGGAACTGGAATCCCCTCAATTAACATGACATGACAGCCCCAGTGGGGTTAGATGGAGGGTGTGAATTACCCTGCAGAGATGTTGGGGGGCGTTTTGTGTCCATCAGCTCTTCGGGGCAGGGACCAGCTTTGGGGTTTGGGTTTGTCCAGTGGCTGGCATCCGGGTTGGGGGGGACTGAGGGACCCCCATAGTCCCCCGAATGCCTAGCCGTGCTGTTGTACAGCGCCTGGCACGGGGGCCCTGGGGTGCTGGATACCCAGACGTGCTGCCGTACAGCGCCTGGCGCGGGGGCCCTGGGGTGCTGGATGCCCAGACGTGCTGCCGTACAGCGCCTGGCGCGCTGGCTCCCGTCGGTCTGATGGTTACAGACACAGCTGCTGCATTGGAAATAAAAGAACCGTTTGCCCATGTGCCCGCCTCTGCCTCTCTTCTTTACTTCTGAGTTCGGCTGCCCTGGGTCCAAAAATCTCCCTCCCATTCAGCTGCCCCCTTCCGCACACCAGCCCCCCATCACCCAAATGAACCCTGTAGATAAATCTCTGTATTAAGCATCTTCACATGACTTTCATATGACTTTGTATTATGCCTCTTCATATAACCCTGTATTAAGTTATTTTCATACAACTTTGTATCGAGTCCTTTGATATAGGAACTTTGTATCAGATCCCTACGTAGAAAAACTTCTAGAAAACTTTGTGTTAAGCTTTGGTATAATGTTATAGCCCCTAAGGAAGAAAAATGTCTTTTTGCTAGGAGTAGAATAAGATTCCCCCTCCCCACACTCCCTTAATCAATTGCCGTGTTGAATGAATGATGTGTGAATGATCAAGGCGTGGAAGGCAGCACCTCCAGACAGCTAGTTGGAGAGGGGATGGAAGCCAGACCCAAGGAAAATCAAACTTGTCAAGTGGGCTCACTAAAGGAGAGCAGACATATTGACGGCCTGGGGGGTGTTTAGAAGCAAGCACCTTCTTTTGGAAACACCCTCTTTGAACAGCATTGGGACAGCACCCAGAAGGAAGCAGCACAAAGGACCAATGGACGCAGATTTTGCATCCGGTACAGATTGGCATGAGAGGGAAGCTGCTATAAATGTGAGGTGTCTTGCAGAGGACCCTGGGTCTTGTCAACATGGGAGCATTGATCCAGACTGGCAGAAGCCCGGCTCCACCCCTCCCCTAACTCACTCACCTGGCCAGAGAAGTTAAGGGAGCAACTCGTTGGTAACATCAACAAGACGGAGGGTGTTTGTGTGTGTGTGTGTGTGTGAGTGCATGAGTGTAATATATATCATATGCATATGATACAGGGTTGATTGATGCATGTATTACCAATAAATGTGGTGTTTGCCTTATTCCCCCTGAAAAGACCCTGTGCAGTACTTTAAGTACAACAACCCCACCTCCCCTGCACCCAGACTCCCCCCACCCAAGCGCCAACCACCTTCACTTGATCCCCCCTGCAGACTCCCATAGCCCCTGCACCTGGCACCTCCCTGTGCATCCAGATCCCCCACTGAGGTGCCTGCACCCAGACTGCCCCCCAGAACCCTCTTACCCCCCCCCCAGAACCCTCTTACCCCCATCTGGATCCCCCACACTAAGTCCCTCTGCACTCGGATCCTGCTGCCGGGCTGAGACTCCCTGCCCACATCTGGTGAGCCTGGCGCAAAAGGGGCAGGGCCCCAGGGTGTTTCTGGGGCAGGCCTGGCCCTTGTGCTGTGTCAGGGTCAGGTTCAGTCTCACTGCCAAGTCCCTGTCCCAGGGGAGAGGGAAGGCTGCAGGGTGATCTCCCACCTCCAGGCAGCCAGTGGCCTGTGCTCCCCACTGCCATGGTGGAGCCTCCACATTTATTTATTATTTAAAAAAATCAGAATTTTAAAATATGATGCCCAGAATTTGCTGCAGAATTCCCTCCGGAATATGGGGCGCTGTACAGCTGTGATGGTGGGACTGTGAAGGGGGTGCTGGACAGCAGGGGATCTGTGGGGGGGAGTTGGGCAGGGTGCTGTGTAGTTGTGGTGGGATATCAGCGGGAGGGGTCTCTAAGCAGGGGGTGCTGGGCATAGGGATCTGTGGGGGAAGTTTCTGGGTGAGGGGGCGCTGGCATAAGGGCAGGGCACTGGGCAGGGGGGCGGGTGTGGAAGGGGCACGCTGGCAGCACAGGGCTGGGCGGGACAGTGTGCCCCCAGCACTTTGGGGGTTGTAAACAGTGCCCTTGTGCTGGGCTGAGTGGGGCCACTCCTGCTGCGCTGCGTCTCATTGCCCCCAACCGGCCCCTCGCTCTGCGGACCGCCCCCATCACATGCCCTGTTTCCCCAATGGGGGCCCACAAATATGTTTGGTGCCGGGCCCACAAAAAGTTAATCCGGCCCTGCCTGGAGGGACTCAACCCCCTGTCCCCTGACTGAAGGAGACACCACTTGGGGGGCTGGGAATGGGTGGACAACAGCGCCACCTGGTGGCCGCAGGGCGGTACCGCAGGTTGCCTGTGGGGGCCCCCCCAACTCCGAAGTGCAAGGGGGTCACACACCCGAAGGGTCACACACGGCGCGCGACTGCCTTGAGGAGATCCCCACTGGGGAACAATCCACGCCGCAGGCCCACACTTTGCGGCAGGGCACCCCCAGCTGTGAGCGGGCGTGCAAAGACCCAAGCTGCAGAAGATGGAAGGATTTGTGATTGTGAACATGCATGCATGCAAGGGATCCAGGATGTGAGACAGGGAAGGCACACACTTTGCACGAGGGGAGCTCTGAGTGCGAGCAGCCCTGCGTGGGACTGAGGGTCTGGGAGACAGACAGAGTGAGCTCTGCACAAGAGGTGCTGTGACTGGGAGCAGGTGTGTGAGGGATCCAGGATGTGAGTGAGGGAAGACACACGCTTTGCACAAGGGGAGCTGGGATTGTGAAGGCTCCAGGGTGTGAGACACGGCAGGCCCATGCTGTGCACAAGAGCGAGCGGTGAATGTGAGCTATTGTGCAAAAGAGCCAGGCTGTGAAACACGACCACCCTGCCCTTTGCACCAGGGGCACCGTGACTGTGAACAGGCATGTGAGGGATGCCGGCTGTGAAACACGGCAGATGCATGCTTTGCACCAGGGGTACTGGCATGCAAGGGACCCAGTGTGCGAGACTTGGAAAGCACCTGCTTTGCACAAGGGGCTTTGGGATCATGAGCAGCCGTGCAAGCCCGTAGAAACGTGAAATACAGAGCACATGGGTGTCATGACAGGTGGTGGCTCAGTGTGCAAGGGGGCTAAGTGTGAAAGAGAGCGGTTCCCCTCTTCAGACAAGGTTGTGCACGCTCGCACGAAGTGCCCAGGAGGCAGACCATGGAGGGGCACGACCCTCACCTGGGGCAAATGGCCGTGCGTACAGCACAGGCGCACCCAACGCTGGTTCGTGTTGCTGCCCAGCCTGGAGCAACACGAAATAATGGCCCCTTGAGCGTGATGTTTAATGCAGGGGGCGCCGGTGCCTTGCACGTTTCAGCCAAGAGGCAAACCCAAGGCCTCAGCCCTCCTGGTTCCCCCACCCACACCAGACTCAGGGCAGGAACCCAGGCGTCCTGGCCAAAGCTCAGCTCCCGTGATTCCCTTCTGCTTCCCTAAACTCCCCACTGCAGTTTCAGTTCTCCCTCACGTGCTGTCCTAACCCCCCGGAGGTGGCTGCATCTCAGCGCCGGGCAAAGGGGGCCTGTCTAGCCATTTGGGCTTAGTCAGGAACTTCTCAGGCAAAAATGGGAATCGAAAGAGACGAGAGTGTGTGTGTGTGTGTGTGTGGAACTGGAATCCTCTCAATTAACATGACATGACAGCCCCAGCGGGGTTAGATGGAGAGTGTGAATTAACCCGCAGAGGTGTTGGGGGGGGCGTTTCGTGGCCGTCAGCTCTTTGGGGCAGGGACCAGCTTTGGGGTTGGGGTTTGTCCAGTGGCTGGCATCTGGGGTAGGGGTGACTGAGGCACCCCCATAGACCCCCGAATGCCCAGCTGTGATGCCGTACAGCACCTGGCGGGCAGGGCCCTGGGGTGCTAGATGCCCAGCCGTGCTGCCGTACAGCGCCTGGCGCGCTGGCTCCCGTCGGTCTGATGGTTACAGACACAGCTGCTGCATTGGAAATAAAAGAGCCGTTTGCCCACGTGCCCGCCTCTGCCTCTCTTCTTTACTTCTGAGTTCGGCTGCCCTCGGTCCCCAAATCTCCCCCCCCTTTCAGCTGCCCCCTTCCCCACATCCGCCCCCCATCACCCCACGAAGGGCTCCGTTTCTCTCTGCTCCGCAGGCCGGTGAGGAGGGGTTGACCCGGCGTTGGAGCCCAGACCCTGGTCCAGGGGGTGCCTGCCCCATAGGGGGCCTACAGGGACTCAGCCCCCTGTCCCCTGACTGAAGGAGACACCACTTGGGGGCTGGGAATGGGTGGACAACATCGCCACCCGGTGGCCGCAGGGTGGTACCGCAGGTTGCCTGTGCTCCCCCCAGCTCCGAAGTGCAAGAGGGTCACACACCCGATGGGGGCTGGTTAGAGTCAAGGCCGCTGTCGGGTGAAACACGGAGGCACGCGTCTTCCTCGAGGGGATCCCCACTGGGGAACGATCCACGCCGCGGGCCACACTTTGCGGCGGGGCGCCCCCAGCTGTGAGCAGGCGTGCGAAGACCCAAGCTGCAGAAGATGGAAGGCACGTGCTTCACACCAGTAGATTTGTGGTTGTGAACAGGTGTGCGAGGGATCCAGGATGTGAGACAGGGAAGGCACACGCTTTGCACGAGGGGAGCTCTGAGTGCGAGCAGCCCTGCGTGGGACTGAGGATCTGAGAGACAGACAGAGTGTGCTCTGCACAAGAGGTGCTGTGACTGGGAGCAGGCGTGTGAGGGATCCAGGTTGTGAGTGAGGGAAGACACACGCTTTGCACAAGGGGCTCTGGGATTGTGAAGTCTCCAGGGTGTGAGACACGGCAGGCCCACGCTGTGCACAAGGGTAAGCGGTGAATGTGAGCCGTTGTGCCAAAGAGCCAGGCTGTGAAACACGACCAGCCTGTGCTTTGCACCAGGGGCACCGTGACTGTGAACAGGTATGTGAGGGATGCCATCTGTGAAACACAGCAGATGCATGCTTTGCACCAGGGGCTCTGGCATGCGAAGGACCCAGTGTGCGAGACTTGGAAAGCACCTGCTTTGCACAAGGGGCTTTGGGATCGTGAGCAGACGTGCAAGCCCGTAGAAACATGAAATACAGAGCACATGGTTGTCATGACAGGTGGTGGCTCAGTGTGCAAGGGGGCTAAGTGTGAAAGAGAGCGGTTCCCCTCTTTAGATAAGGTTGTGCATGCTCGCACCAAGTGCCCAGGAGGCAGACCATGGAGGGCACGACCCTCACCCGGGGCAAATGGCCGTGCGTACAGCACCAGGCGCGCCCAAGGCCGGTTCTTGTCACTGCCCAGCCTGGAGCACCACGAAATAGCCAGGGCAGGAACGGCCCCTTGAGTGTGGGGTTTAATGCAGGGGATGTCGGTGCCTTGCACGTTTCAGCCAAGAGGCAAACCCGAGGCCTCAGCCCCTTGTGGGCACTAGGGCCCTCCTGGTTCCCCCTCCCGCCCCAGATTCAGGGCGTGGACCCAGGCATCCTGGACAAAGCCCCGCTCCCGTGATTCCCTTCTGCTTCCCTAAACTCCCCGCTGCAGCTTCAGTTCTCCCTCACGTGCTGTCCTAACCCCCTGGAGATGGCTGCATCTCAGTACCAAGGGGTCCCTGCATAAACAGCCCCTGTGACCCACCCCAGAGGTGGCTGCATCTCAGCGCCGGGCAAAGGGGCCTGTCTAGCCATTTGGGCTTAGAGTCGGGAACATCTCAGGCAAAAATGGGAACCAGAAGTGTGTGTGTGTGTGTGGGGGGGACTGGAATCCCCTAAAATAACAGGGTCCCGATGACATGACAAGGAGTAATGGTCTCAAGTTGCAGTAGGGGAGGTCCAGGTTGGATATTAGGAAACACTATTTCACTAGGAGGGTGAAGCACTGGAATGCGTTACCTAGGGAGGTGGTGGAATCTCCTTCCTTGGAAGTTTTTAAGGCCCGGCTTGACAAAGCCCTGGCTGGGATGATTTAGTTGGGAATTGGTCCTGCTTTGAGCAGGGGGTTGGACTAGACACCTCCTGAGGTCCCTTCGAACCCCGAGATTCTCTGATAGCCCCAGCAGGGTTAGATCAAGGGTGTGAATTACCCACTGGGGTGGCGGGGGGTGTTTCGCAGCTGACTGTCAGCCCTTCGGTGCAGGGACCAGCTTTGGGGATTGGGGTTTGTCCAGTGCCTGGTGTGCGGGAGGGGGAAGGGCTGGGGCACCCCTACAGTCCCCCGAATGCCCAGCCGGGCTGCTGTCCATTGCCTGACATCCCGGGGTGCAGGTGCCCAGCAGTTCTGCCATACAGTGCCTGGCGCGTGGGGTGCTGGATGCCCCGCCGTGCTGCTGGACAGCGCCTGGCACACTGTCTGCTGGTTACAGACAGAGCTTCCGCATTGGAAATAAAAGAGCCGTTTGCCCACGTGCCCGCCTCGGCCTCCCTTCCTTACTTCTGAGCTCCCCTCCCCTTCAGCAGACCCCTTCCCCACACCAGCCCCCATCACCCCATAAAGGGCCCCTGCAGCCCCTTCCCCATTGGTCACCCCCCTACTCCTGCAGTCCACCCCCAGGACCCTTCAATTTCAGCTCCCCCTCTCCCTGCAGCCTGCTCCCCACGATGTCAGCTCCCCTTCCCATGCACAGCCCCTTTCACCTACATCTCGCCAAGGCCCCCCAATCCCAGGGACACCCCCTTTTCTACTGCCAATGCCCTGTTTCCTTCCCCAACCCTAGGGGCTCTCCCGGACTTCTGGGTCCGCTCCTTGCTTGGCGGAGCTCGGCCTGGCTCCCTTAAAGAGAAGGGAGGCCAGCAGGGTGCTGGAAAAGATGGGGGGCTGGCTGGGGGACCAGCTCCAGGGAGTCTGAGAAGCCCCTCAACCCCTCTGCTTCCACAATTTCAGAATGGTGTTGGGTGGGGGGGGCACCCTGAGAAATTGCCAGTGCCCCCCAGGGGTGGGGGAGAAAAGGTCGTGACAACTGCTGCGCTTTAGCTCTTTAATTAGGAAAAATCTAATTAGAACAAGAATCCGGTCACTCAGCACCAGCCAGACCCAGGATGGGCGCCAGCACCCCCGAGAGGGGAAAGGCCCCATTCCCCACCCCCCTGAGCCAGCCAGTCACTGCCATGGGGCCAGATGGGAGCCGGCGCCCCCTAGAGGGGAAAGGCCCAGTGCCCCATTCCCCGCCCCCCTGAGCCAGCCAGTCCCTGCCATGGGGCCGGATGGGAGCCGGCGCCCCCTAGAGGGGAAAGGCCCAGTGCCCCATTCCCCGCCCCCCTGAGCCAGCCAGTCACTGCCATGGGGCCGGATGGGAGCCGGCGCCCCCTAGAGGGAACAGGCCCCATGTCGCATTCCCTGCCCCCCTGAGCCAGCCAGTCCCTGCCAGGAGGATGGGTAGGAGCTGGCGCCCCCTGGAGGGGAAAGGCCCCATTCCCTGCCCCCCCTGAGCCAGCCAGTCCCTGCCATGGGGCCGGATGGGAGCCGGCGCCCCCTAGAGGGAACAGGCCCCATGTCGCATTCCCTGCCCCCCCTGAGCCAGCCAGTCCCTGCCAGGAGGATGGGTAGGAGCTGGCGCCCCCTGGAGGGGAAAGGCCCCATTCCCTGCCCCCCCTGAGCCAGCCAGTCCCTGCCAGGAGGCTGGGTAGCAGCTGGCGCCCCCTGGAGGGCACAGGCCCCGTGCGGCCCCGCTCAGGCCGGGGTGAGGAAGCTGTCCAGGCTGTAGACGCCCAGGCCAGGCGGCTGGTTCCGGATCCGGTGCCAGAGGTAGCGAGGCAGGCGCTGGAAGCCCGCCCCACAGGGGCAGCGGAAGCAGGGGGCGCCAGGGTGCCGCCCCCCATGGCGGCCCAGTGCCCAGCGACCCTTCAGCGCCTCCCCACAGGCGGCGCAGAGGAAGGCGGCGCCCTCCAGCTGCCAGAGCTGGTGCCGCAGGAGGTGGAGGAGGCCCCGGAAGGGCCGGCCGCAGCCGCACAGCTGGCGCCCTAGCCCCCCGGCGGTGGGGAGCGGAGCTGGGCCGCCCGGCCGTAGCGCACCCCGCAGTCCGGGCACCAGAAATGCCGGCGCCTGCTGGCGTCCAAGGAGCTCTCAGGCCCCGCAGTGCCAGGCTGGGCCGGCCACCACCTCCTCCCGCCCACCGGCGTCCGCCTCCAGCTCCACCACGATAAAGTCGTCCCCGGCGTCTGGTGCCACGCCCCCCGGCCAGGGCTCCGCTGCCAGCCCACCGCCTGGTGCGTACTCCAGCTCCAGCACCTGGGGCAGCTCGTCAGGGTGGGTGGGCACCAGGTGGAGGAGCAAGGGGGCCCGCGGGGAGGGGGGAAGTTTGACCAGGCCTGGGGGTCGGCACTGTTGGTTGAGCGGCGGGAGGTAGCCCGTGAGCTGGAAAGCCGTGGGCTGAGAGTCTCCGGCCTCGTCAGGAAGTTCCCCCACCATCTGGCTGCCCCACGGGACGAGCCCCTGGGGGTCAGGGAGCAACGGGACCAGGCGGAGGGTCACCGCATCCACCGCCGTGCTGAGGCCGGGCTCGGCTTCCAGGAACAACGAAGGCGGGAGCTCCTCAGCCCGCAGGGGCATGGGGTGGAGGGGACTCACGCCAACTTGGCCTTCTAAGATGGCCGCTGGCTCCTCAGCTCCCACCACCACGGTCCGGAAAGAGTGGAGAGGGCTGGCGCCTACCAGGCTAGCCAAGATGGCCGCCTCCTCCTTGAGGTGCGCTGCTGGTGGGGGACTCCCAGCAACCAGGCTCTCCAAGATGGCCGCTTGCTCCTCAGAATTGATGACCAGCGTCCTGAGAGGGCTCCCATCAATCTGGCCATCCAAGATGGCCGCCTGCTCCTCAGTATTGATGACCAGTGTCCTGAGAGTGCTCCCACCAACCTGGCCATCCAAGATGGCTGCCTGAAATGTGCTCCCACCCATTTGGCTGTCCAAGATGGCCGCCTGAAGTGCGCTCCCGCCAACCTGGCCATTCATTGGCTGTGGCGGACTCATGACAACCTTGCTGTCGAAGATGGCCGCCCGCCCCTCGTCCTCCACGTTCATTGGCTGGGTAAGACTCATGCCAACTGGCCTAGGCAGGCTGAACTCCCGGCCCAGAGTCGGTCTACGCGGCCGGGTCCCTTTGGGCCCTTCTGTGCCCTGCTCCTTGCTCGCTGTCCGGGCCTCGGGCATCTGACGCCCCTTCGTGTGCCCCACACGCCTCCCGGGGTGGGCCCCACCCTGCTGTTTCCTGAGGCCAGGCGAACCCTCCCAGCTGGCCGGCGGGCAGGGGACGTCCCCAGAACCCGCCTGGTTCTTCCCGGCGCCCATCGGCTGGTAGACGTAGGAGGTGAGGGAGCAAGGCCGGGCCCCCCGTCTCCGCTGCACCCGGATGCCCGCCTGCTCCAGCTTGAGGTGCCACTTGACGTGCCTGGTGAAGTGGGACTGGTGGGAGAATCTCTTTCCGCAGTCCGGGCAGCGCTGCTTCCTCCGGGGCAGGGAGTGGGGCAGGGCCGGCCGGGGCCGCCGGGCCAGCTCCTGGGCGTGCTCCTGGGCGTGCTGGAGATAGTGCCACTCCTCCACAAAGACCTGGCAGCACTCCTGACACTGGTAGGCCCCGAACGCTTGGGTCCCTGGGGCGGTGGCAGGCCCCGGGCGGAAGGGGACAATGATGTTCTCCAGAGGCAGCGATTTGGTGGCGAAGTGGGGAGCCAGCAGGTTCGGCGCCAGGGGCCGGGGTGGGCGCAAGGGGGGCAGGGAGGTAGGGGTGGTGGTCTCCCCATCGTCATCGCTGCTGGAGGCTTCCAGGCCTTCCCATGAGAGGCAGTTCTTAGCGTTCTCCTGGGGGATAAAAAGGGGGTAAGTGGGTGGGAGGGGAGAGCACCCCCACACCCCTCCCTGTGATACAGCGTCCCCTACTGCCACACTGGGGAATCGGGGCCAGCCCTGACTGGGGGTTCCCCACCTCCTGCAGCACAGCACCCCTATTGCTGCCGGGGGCCAGCCCTGACTGCCAGGGGAGATCCCCCCATCTCACCACAAGTTCTCTATGGAGTCCCTCCAAAATGAACAGGAAGTGAAGTAAAGTTCTGAGTCCAGACCAAAACTACCCCTCCTAAAATGTGTGGTTCATACACTTCCTGTCTCAAAGTGTAAAGCAGCCCCCCACGCTCCCCTCCAGAGGCAGCCGCATCTCAGGGCCGGGTGAGGGATCCTGTATAAACAGCCTCTGCCCCACCCCAGAGATGGCTGCATCTCCCGCCCAAGCCGGCGCACTCGCTGCTCAGACACGAGCGCCGGGACGTACCAGCCGCAGCGGCAGTTCCTCCAGTGCGCCATCTTCGGTCACTTCAATTTCGGCCCCCAACCTCCATTGCCGGCGCCGGGTCCATGGCTGCCTGGAAGCGAAGCGGGGAACACACTGAGTGGATCGGTGGCAGCACGCCGCGTCCCCCACCGCCCTGACAGGACTTCACAAGCGCAGAGCGGCCTGCTGCCTCCGGTGGGGGGAGAGAGGAGAAACTGAGGCACACAAGCGGGGATGTGCACATGGTCGCACAAAGTATTTATGGTGGAGTGCAGGATAGAACCCAGGAGTCCTGGCTCTCAGCCCCCCCTGCCCTAACCCCTAGACCCGACCCCTCTCCCAGAGCCAGGGAGAGAACCCAGGAGTCCTGCAAAGGCCAGGGAAATGAGACCTCAGTTTCGGGGAGTGGGAGGGGAGTAAATTTCAGGCCACCTGGGAGAGAAGTGGGGTCTAGTGGGTAGAGCAGGGGACGGGGGGAGGCTGCCTACCTGCGGGTACTTGCCTGGGCTGCAGCTACCCAGCCCAGGACCCGCTCGTGCATGGTCCTCGCTGGATCCCAAACACCCCGTGGAAGGGGGAGCAGCTCCCTACGGCCCCGCCCCCGCCAGCCTGCTGGCCCGGAAGCTGGCAGCGGGGGGGGGGGACACAGGGGGATGCTGGGAAGTGTAGTCCTCCCCGCCCCCATCCGGCTGCGGGCTTTACATGGAGGAGGGACAATGTGGCCTGTTTGTCTGGCACAGGGAAGGTGCCTCTGTTGGGGGGCGGGGTGGTGGTGTGCGGGGAGGGGGCTGGAGATGGATGGGGGTGGGGAGAGGGAAGGAGGGGCGGGGGGTTGTGGGGAGGGGCCCGAGAAGAGACACGTGGGTGCAGACGGACGGGGGCGGGGCAGGGACAGATCAGTGGGTGGGGGGGTCCATGGGGGGGCAGGGGGGGTGTATAGGGATAGATGGGGGGTCCATGGGGCGGGGGGGGGGCGAGGAGGGTGTATAGGGATAGATGGGGGGGTCCCGGGGGCGGGGTCCCTGTTCCGGGTTGATTTGTCTCGGGCTAATTAGCCCCAGCCCCCCCCCCCGCAGCGCTGAGCGGCGAGGGAAACTGAGGCACCGGGAGCCGGGTCTGACCCGAGCCGCACCATGACCCAGGATCGAACCCAGGCGTCCTGGCTCCGCCCCTGCTCCAACCCCTCGGTCCCGCCCCGCCCCCAGAGCCATGCAGAGACCCCAGCTCCGTGCGCATGCGCGCTCATGTATTTCCCCTCTACCTTTCTAGCCTCGTTCTGACAGGAGGCCACGCCCCTTAAGAGGGGTCTATTCTGTCCATGCCAGAGCAGTGCGCATGTGCCGCCAGCGGCCCGCGCGGGCGCGAAGCCGCCATTTTGGACACGCCCCCCTCGCGCGCAGGCGCGTTCGGAAACAACGGTGGCCGAGCAGGTTCGTTCCAAGCCGGCGCCCAGATGCGCTGTTCGCGCCGCCGGGCTTCCCCAGCAGCCCGTCCCGGCCGCTGCACGGTACCTCAGCCCCAGTGAGCCGCCCGGTATCCCTCCGCCGTTACCGGGGCGACAGCCCCGGCTTCTGCTCTCAGCACCAGCGCTCAGGTATCGCTCCGCGGGGCGGGGTAAATAGCGCCGGGTGACGCGTCACACTCCCGGTATCCCTCCGAGGGGCGGGCGGTTGGGACGAGATACCCAGTCCGGTATCCCTACGCGGGGAGCTAGTTCGGTCCTCCTTTTACCTAGGGATTAATCCTCCGCCGGGTATGTCGTTCTGCGGGCTCTTTCCGCAGCCCGGTGACCCGCGCAGGGCATGTAGATCCTACAGCTCCCTAACCTAGGGCGGTATCCCTCCGCGGGTGCGCACTGCTCCACCATCTTCCAGTGTATATAGCGCCCCGTATCCCTCCGCGGGCCGTATAGCCTCTGGGGGTGATGTGTCACTCTGCCCCGTATCCCTCCGCGGGCCATATAGCCTCTGGGGGTGATGTGTCACTCTGCCCCGTATCCCTCCGCGGGCCGTATAGCCTCTGGGGGTGATGTCTCACCCCTGTATCCCTCCGTGGTCCATATAGCTCCCAGCATGACACCTCACATCTCTACTGTATTCCTCCATGGGCCATATAGTCTCTGACTGTGCGCAGTATACCCGGGGGGGGGGGGCTCCTCTGCAGGCCATGTAACCCCATAACACTTTATCACTTCTCTGTATCCCTCCGCAGGGTATATAATCCCAGTGGCGCCCCCCCCCCGGTGGTTGGGGTCATAACCCTGGTGCCCAGAATCCCTCCACTGAGCAGGACGTATCCCAGCAGCCTCCTGCCCCGTATCCATCCGCAGGGCTGATGCGCCCACGGGTCTAACACCCCAGCGCCTTAAGAAGCAGGTTACATATTCCTCCACCACATGGGCTAAATAGTCCCCCATAGGTGCTGGGACTAGGTGCGGCTTGACGTGGTTTCCATCGTATCCACGGTTTGTAGTTTGGTTCAAGGGCTCTCAGCCCCCCGTCCCCCATGCCCCTTGTGCGCTTTTCTCTATGGTATCCCTCCACCATGCTGGCAAAGTAGTCCCACAGCCCGCTGCTACGCAGGTTAAGTAGTTCCCTGTGGTGGTTTGCTCCTCCACTGGGCTGGGTAAATAGTCCCTGGTGGCTTCACCACTTCTCCAGTATCCCTCCGTTCTTCTGTGCTCGTGTCCTTCTGCCAGGCAGGGTAAATAGTGCAGAGAAAATAGTCCCTGTCTTCCCCACGGTGTCTCTGTGTCTTGCTGGTTAAATAACCCTGGTGCCCTTCCACCCTGTCGAGTAAATAGACCCCAGTGATCATGTCTCTTCTGTGATATCCCTCCGCAGTGTGGGGAAATAGTTCCCAAGCGTGTTCTCACGCGTATATGTATCCATCTGCCATACCAGGGAAATAGTCCCTAGCAGCCTCTGCAATATATTCCTTCTTCACCTGTTCAGAGAAATAGTCCCTAACGGCCTCTTTGGTATGGTATCCCTCCACCTCACTGGAGAAATAATCCCCAGGTGTTGTCACATTCTCCCATACGGTATTCCTCCCCCTGCTGGGGAAATAGCCCCCGCGTGTTGAGCCTCATCTATGTGGCATCTCTCCCCCCTGCGCCGTGTCCCTCCGCCGCACCGCTGGGGTTGACGTGACTCTCGCCCCCCCGCAGGCGGCGGCCATGTCGGACTCCGGGCACAGCCAGCCCGGCCTGTACGGCCCCGACCGCCGGCGCCGCTGGAACCGTGACAAGGAGCTGGGCCCCCCGGGCGGCCCCCAGAGCCTGTCGGGGCCAGGCCGGGACCGTGACTACGGCCCCTGGGACCGCGAGCGCCGGGTGAGTGACGGGGCAGGGGAGGGGCCGTGGGGTGCGGGAGGGGCCTTGCGGGGACCCCCCTCACCCCTCTCTGATCTCTCCCCCAGGAGCCCGTGGAGGAGCCGGTCGGGTCCGTGATGCAGAAGACGCCCATCATCCTGGCCAAGCCGCCTGCTGAGAGGGTAAGACCCACATGGGAAGGGCGCTGCCCCCCAGGGCCTGTCACACCCACCCTTGTGTGTGAGACTCCCACCAATAGTGGGTCTTGAACCCACCACCCGCAGTGCCAGCCCACAGGACTCTGCTGCTTCAGCTAAAGGAGGGGCTTCATCAGCAGGCAGCTGTAGTAGAGCTGGTATCCTCCACAGGAAGCTAAAGGAGTTACTCTGTCAGCATGCAGCAGCAGTAGGCTATTAGCTACTATATAGAGCAGGCGCCAAGCAAGGGTGTCTCACAACCGCTTCTTAACCATTTGCCGGATACGTGAGTCCAGTAAGAGTAAATGAGCTGGGCAGACCTTGGTCAGGACTCCTGGGTTCTGTATCAGCTTGAGGAGGGGAGTGGGGTCTAGTGGTTAGAGCAGGGCGGGGCGGGAGTCAGGACTCCTGGGTTCTGTCCTCAGCTTGAGGATGGGACGTGGGGTCTCTACCAGCCTCATTCTCCCCACAGTCCAAGCTGGCCCCTGCTCCAGCTCCGGCCCCACCCGCCACTGCCCCGTCCCCCATGGAGAAGCCCATCGTGCTGATGAAGTCGCGGGAGGAAGGCAAAGGCCCCGCGGAGGGGGCTGCCCAGCTCCCCACAGCTGCCGCCAAGGGGGAGAAGGAGGGACAGCGCCCCACGCAACCCGTCTACCAGATCCAGAACCGGGGCATGGGATCCGCTGCCTCCAGCAGCACCATGGACCGTGAGTACCCGCTTCGGGGGCGGGGCTAGGAGGAAGGGGGGAGTAGGAGGAAGGGGTAGGGGGTTGTAGCCCCAGGGGGATGGGATGTGGGAAGAGAACCAGGTCCCCTTTAATATGCATGTAGTTACCAGTGCCTGCCACCAGATGGCGGCCAGCCTCCAAGCAGCTAGTGGGTTTGGAGGTGGGGAGGGGGATGGATTTGGAGGCTGGGGTGGGAAGAGCTGGGAGCCAGGACACCTGGGTTCTCTCGCCAGTGGGTTAGAGCAGCACTGGGTGGGACATCACATAGCGAAGCCCCTGGCCCGGGCTGTCAGACTCTCTGAGCCCCGTCTCTTTGTCCCTCCCCCAGCCGTGGTGGGCCAGGCAAAGCTGCTGGCCCCGGAGAAGATGAAGCACAGCATCAAACTGGTGGATGATCAGATGAACTGGTGTGACAGCGCCATCGAGGTACCTGGCCCCGGGACGCCCCCCACCCCACAGAGATCCTCCCAGTCACCCCCTGCCCCCCCGGGCCCTGCTAGTGAGGCCAGATCAGAGCCGGTGCCCCCTAGAGGAGAGAGGCCCCGTGCCCCATTCCCTGCCCCGCTGAACCAACTAGACCCTGCCCTGGGGCCAGATGGGAGCCGGCGCCCCCTAGAGGGGAAAGGCCCCGTGCCCCATTCCCTGCCCCCCTGAGCCAGCCGGTCCCTGCTCTTGTACTGCTGCTCCGCAGGACTCCTGGGTTCTCAGGGAGCCGGCAGTCACTGGGCTCTCTCTCCTTGGCAGTACCTGCTGGACCAGACCGACGTGCTGGTGGTCGGGGTGCTGGGATTACAGGGCACCGGCAAATCCATGCTGATGTCTCTGCTGTCGGCTAACCAGCCTGAAGAAGATCAAAGGTACGTGGGGTGGTGGTGGTGGGGGGCTTTGTGGGTGTTTCGGGGGGGTAGCAACTGGGGAGGGGGCATGCACAGGGTCTGGCACGTTCATGGGGGGGATGGGCATGAATGCTGAGTGACCAGGGCATGGGGGGAAAGGGGGAAGTTGGGGTGGGATGGAGGGGGGGTAGGTGGGTGGATGTGGGTGCTGGGGGGGGGGGCACCGGCAAGTGTTTGGGGGGAAGGTGGGATATTGGGGGACAGTGGGGAGGTGGGCTGTTGAGGAGTGTCGGATGGGGGATGGGCATCAAGAAGCAGGTCAAGGGGGCACATATTCTCCTTCCTCCATCCCTACTGACCCTTCTCTGTCCCCCCCATCCCCCCCATCCCAGGGCCTACGTGTTCCGCACCCAAAGCCAGGAGATCAAGGAGCGCGGGGGGAACCAGACCAGCGGCATCGACTTCTTCATCACCCAGGAGCGCATCATCTTCCTCGACACCCAGGTCCCTGCCCGCCCCCTTCTCCAGGGGACACCCCCGTCACGTGGCAATGGGCATGGAGATCCTGGCGCAATACTGCCTTTGGCCACCAGGGGGCATCACCACATGACTCCACCATTTGTGACCGCTGGGCCTGCCACCCTGACGAGCTCAGTTCTCAGGACGAGGCTCCCCTGGGCCGGGAGCAATAGGGGGTCTATGTGGCACATGGGTCAATGGGGGCTGATTGGTGGTAGGGTGGGGATGGCTGGCTCCCTGGCTCTCTAGAAATGGGGGATCTCTACGGGCTGTGGGTGGATTCCCCCATTGGCCAAGGCAGGGTTACGGTGGGGTGATTCAGTGTGTGTGTATCGCCCCCTGCTGGCGGGGATGAGCCCTGCTCCGTGTGTGTCCCTGTGAGCACCTCGCACGGCTCTGGACAGTCGGACGCTGTAACGCTCCCTGCACCGTGTCTCCCTCCAGCCGATTCTCAGCCCTTCCATCCTGGACCATCTCATCAACAACGACCGCAAGCTGCCCCCCGAGTACAACCTGCCCCACACCTACGTGGAGATGCAGGTAGACTACTGCCCCCCACCTCCCATCCGGCCCCAGGGCGGGCCCTGGCTGGCTTACTGGGACAAGGAATGGGGAATGGGGCCTTGCGCCTCTAGGGGGCGCTGACTCCAATCCGGCCCCAGGGTGGGGGGGAAGGAGGTGGTGGGTAGTGGGATACACAGCAATGATTGGTTGCTACTATTTGGGGGGGCATTTGCTTTGCTGGCCGGGTCCTGGGGGGAGATCCCACCCCAGAGACTCCTCCTTTGACAGCTGCTCTGCTCCCCGCAGTCCCTGCAGATCGCAGCCTTCCTCTTCACCGTCTGCCACGTGGTCATCGTGGTGCAGGACTGGTTCACCGACCTCAGTCTGTACAGGTGAGAAGGCCCCTAGCAGGGTGGGGAGTGGGGCGTGGGGCCGTTCCCCTCTGGGGGGCGCTGGCTCCCATCCAGCCCCACGGCTGAGACTGGCTGGCTCAGGAGGGTGGGGAATGGGACATGGGGCCTTTCCCTTCTAGGGGGCCCCAGCTCTCTTCTAGTCTCAGGGCTGAGACCTGCTGGCTCTGGAGGGCAGGGAATGGGACATGGGGTCTTTCCCCCTCGGGGGCGCTGGCTTCCATCCAGCCCCAGGGCTGGGACTGGCTGGCTTGGGGCAGGGGGATGGGAAATGGGGCATGGGGTCTTTCCCCTCTAGGGTGCGCCAGCTCTGATCTGGCCCCAGGCTGTTTTGGGGGATGGGCTCCAGGCTCAGCAATTCATGTGTGAATCAAGTTTGCCAGGTCTCAGCCCCGTTCCCAGCAGGGACAGGGAACCCCCCTGCCCCTCCCACAGGCACTAAATGGCCCCGGGGACCCAGGCCTCCCCAGCTCCCCACTAACCGCAGCTCCCTGTGTCCCCACGGCAGGTTCCTGCAGACGGCCGAGATGGTGAAACCCTCCACGCCCTCCCCCAGCCACGAGTCCACCGGCTCCTCGGGCACCGACGAGGGCACGGAGTATTATCCCCACGTCGGTGAGCAGCCGCTGCCCCCTGCGGCACAGCGCCCCCTAGTGCCGTGCTGGGGCATCGGGGCCAGCCCTGACTGCCAGGGAGAGCCCCCACCCTGCTCCCTGCAGCACAGCGCCCCCTAGTGCCGTACTGGGGCATCGGGGCCAGCCCTGACTGCCAGGGAGAGCCCCCCACCCTGCTCCCTGCAGCACAGCGCCCCCTAGTGCCGTACTGGGGCATCGGGGCCAGCCCTGACTGCCAAGGAGAGCCCCCGCCCTGCTCACATAGCACAGCGCCCCCTAGTGCTCCATTGGTGAATTGGGGCCAGGTTATTCTAGCAGGTGTTGGTCTGTGCAGTGATGTCCAGGCTGAATATCCTCTCCCCCTCGCTCCAGTTTTCCTGCAGAACAAGGCCAAGCGGGAGAATTTCTGTCCCCGGAACCTGAAGCAGATGCACATGGTTATCGATAAAATCATGATGCACTCGCACCTGAAATACAAGGGTAAGCCTTCCCCGCTAGCTCCCCCTGCGCAGGGGTGCGGTGAACGGGGCCCCGGACACCTGGGTTCCAGGACGCAGAGCTAATGGCCCAGCTCCTGCTGGGGAAAGTGCTGGGAGATTTGGAATGACCAGGAATGGCTGGAGGCTTGGGTGTGATTCTCACCTCAAAAGTAACAGCACCCCGTAGTACTGTGCTGGGCTTTGGGGCCAGCCCTGACTGCTAGCCCCCCACCTTGCCCCCTGCAGCACAGCACCCCCTAGTGCCACACTCTGTCTCTGTCTCTCAGGCACTCTCTCCATGCTGGAGTGTAACATCTTCCCTGGCCTGCCCTACGACTACCTGGACACGGAGGTGAATCTCTTCCTGCTGCCGTTCGCGGACAGTGACGCCGACGACACTTTCCCCAGAGCAGGTAGGGAGTTGGGATCCCGCCCCCGGAGTCGTCCTACTCTGCTGTCCCTCTGTGCTGCCCTAGGTGGCGCTGTGTGTATTTGTCCCCCTGGGCTGGGGAACAGGCATCTGCAGTCCTGGGGCGTGGCCTCTAGGACGGCACTGTCCTATGCCCCCTTGTGGTCCCTGAGTGCGGGCCCTAGGGCAGTGCCCTCCTCTGCCCCCTGCCGTCCTCGGGGCAGCCCTATTTTCATTCTCTCCCCCCTTGTGCTTGCAGCTCCTGGGGGTGGCCCCCTCTTCTCCCTGCTGCCCGGGTACAAGGGGCACCCCAGCTTCCAGTCGCTCATGGCCAAGCTGCGCAGCCAAATCATGTCTATGGCACGGCCCCAGCTCTCCCACACCATCCTGACGGAGAAGAACTGGTGAGGGGCCGGATACAGTTGAGGGAGCAGGGGATTATGGGTAGGCAGGCTGGGTAGGAGATTATGGGGCAAAGGATTATCGGTAAGAAAGTTTGGGGATGTACTGCAGGGAGTGGGGTGGGGGCTCTCCCTGGCAGTCAGTGCCAGCCCCGATGCCCCAGGGCAGCGCTAGGGGGCGCTGTGGTGCAGGGCGCGGGGTGGGGCTCTCTCCCGTGGCAGGCAGGACTGGCCCCGATGTCCTAGGGGGCGTTGTGGTGCAGGGTGGGGGCTCTCCCGTAGCAGGCAGGTTTGGGCCCAATGTCCTAGTGGGCGCTGTGCTGCTGGGGGCGGGGTGGGGGCTCTACCCTGGCAGGCAGGGCTGGCCCCGGTGTCCTAGGGGGCGCTGTGGTGCAGGGGGCGGGGTGGGGGCTCTCCCGTGGCAGGCAGGTTTGGGCCCAATGTCCTAGGGGGCGCTGTGCTGCTGGGGGCGGGGTGGGGGTTCTCCCCCGGCCATCGGCGCTGACCCACATGCTGTGCACCCCCCGGCAGGTTCCACTACGCGGCCCGGATCTGGGACGGGGTGAAGAAATCCTCAGCACTCTCGGAGTACAGCCGCCTGCTGGCCTGAGCGACTGCCGCCCACGGAGCCGCCGCGCTGGGGGGCCGCACCGGGGCCCCCACCCTCTGCCTCCTGGGGCACAAGGGGTCTGCTGGGCAGCCCGGGAAGTGCTGTTTGGTCGCTGGCTCCAGGCGGGGTGCGGGAGAGCCCGGGCGGGATGCCCCTCCTGGGCCACCATCCCACTCCCAGAGGGCACCCGGGGCAGAGCCACCTGACCCCCCCCCTCCCCCCCCCGAGCCATCGGAGCTCTCCCAGCCAGACAGGGGTACTGGGGGGTAGGGGGGGAGCCCTCGCCACTCCCAGCCTGCCCGGGGCTGAGAATGCACCCTCTGCAATGCCACGGGGCGGGGATGAACCATAGGGCAGGGCCATAGTCCTGAACCAGTGCCCCTTGGAGCTGAGCCCTTCATCTCCTCTTCCCCCGCTTCCTTCCTTCTTCCCCCTTCATCTCTCCTCACCCCCTTCCTTCTATCCTTCCCCCCCTCATCTCTCCTCCTCTCCCCCTTCCACCCTTCCTTCCCCCCCCCATCTCTCCTCCTCACCCCCTTCCACCCTTCCCTCCCTCCTTCCTTCCCCCCCATCTCTCCTCCTTGCCCCCTTCCACCCTTCCCTCCCTCCTTCCTTCCTTCATCTCTCTTCCTTGCCCCCTTCCTTCTGTCCTTCCCCCCTTCATCTCTCCTCCTCTCCCCTTCCACCCTTCCCTTCCCCTTCATCTCTCCTCCTCGCCCTCTTCCACCCTTCCTTCCTCTCCTCCTTCCTTCTGTTCTTCCCCCACCTTCACCTCTCCGTCCCTTCTTCCTTCTGTCCTTCCCCTGCTTATCTCTCCTTCCTTCCATCCCTCCCCTGTCTCATCCACACCAGCCTTAAGGAAGAATCTCTTTCCTCTCCCCCATTCACGCCCCCTTCTTTGCCTTTCCCACTGTCCCTGCCGCATGTGACGCTCAGACCCCATACTGGGGTCCCCCCACAATGGCCATAGGGTCTCCCCTCCATCCGTGAGGACCCTCCATGCTGTGCCCTCCCCCCCCTCCCCTCCCCAACACACACCACCCCTGCTAATAAAGAGGGCTTGAAGCTGGGCACTGACTTTGTGGTGGATTTTTTTTTAACACCCGGAGAAGTGGCTGCATTGGGGCAGAGCACCTCGGGCGGACCCCCCTCCCCACCCCCAGATCCGACCAACGGGCCCATCCACCTGGTATCGCACCCGCAAAGCACCAGACCAACAGGCCCGTCTGCCCGGCGTCGGGCACCTGCGACGTCTCAGACCAACGGGCCCGGCTGCGCTGGTAGTGGGTTGAGTGGGGGCTCAAGTTAGGCCTTTGTGGAAAGATTGTGAAGTCAGCACTGTGTTCCCTCTCAAAGCCAGGGATGGAATCCAGGAGTCCTGGTTTCCAGTCCCCTCCCTTCTCTAACCACTGGAGTCCTGGCTTCTCCCCCTGCCCCCACTGTAACCACTAGACCCCACTCCCCTCCCAGAGCCAGGGATGGAACACAGGAATCCTGGCTTCTTCCTCCCCCCCCCCCCCCCCGCCTGCCCCTGCTGTAACCATTAGACCCCACTCCCCTCCCAGAGCCAGGGATGGAACACAGGAATCCTGGCTTCTTCCTCCCCCCCCCCCCCCCCCGCCTGCCCCTGCTGTAACCATTAGACCCCACTGCCCTCCCAGAGCCAGGGATAGAACCTGACTCCCATTTTCTACCCCACCATCACAAATAAGTTTGTTTGTTTTTTAATCAATCACCTGCAAAACAATCTCTCGTTTTGCTGAACCGTACCCTGATTGCACCAAAGCAAGGTTGATCCCAGACCAGGGGCGCTGAGCTCCCACAATCCTCCATTGGGAGCCGCAAGGCGCCCCCTGCAGGGCCCCAAAATAGCACCACAGCCCATGGCCTCCCGTTACCCCCTGGTTTGCTTTCCCCCTCCGCGGGAGGAGACCGCACAGCTGGCACGGACCAGGTGCCCCTGGGGACAAGTCTGGAGAGCCTGTGGAGGCCAGCGAGTCGCATGTTGCTCTGATACCCGCTGACTCCCCAGCCGGTGTCCATCAGCCCAACACCGGTTTACTCTCGCTGAGGATCCAACTCCGAAATCTCTCCCGCGTGGGGATTTCTGCCATGGCCAGTGGACTGAGCTCCATGCCACGGTCAAGATCCCCCCCCCCCCTCGCCCCGACCATGGGGCTCCCTGGTCCCTCTTCAAACATCTGTCTCAAAGGCCTTGATGAGGACATTGTGGGCGTCCCTGGCGACTTCGTCGAGGAAGCTGCGGAGCATGTAATAGGTGGTTCCGAAGGAGATCCCCCCGGCCGCCATGGACCCGAACACTGGCACCGTGCTGGCCAGGTACTCTATGAACATCAGCGCTCCCCCTCCGGCTTTGGTCAGCAACTTCAGCACCAGGTCCCTGGAGATCTCCTTGACCAGAGGCGACTTGATGGCCTCCTTGATGTCCTCCACGGGTTTGCCCCACCTTCTCGGCCAGCTTGCAGAGCGACTCGTCGTCCAAGCCGAAGGTCTGGCGGTACGCGGAGAGGGTTTTGACCAGGATGGTCACGTCGCAGACCACCGAGAGCCCCGGGATGGGGACAGCGGCCACTCCGCAGGAGATGGCAGCCAGTTTCCAGATCTGCCTCTGCAGGGCTTCCTTCTTCCTCTGCAGGATGCTCCGCGAAAGGTTGGGCAAAGCCAGGAGGAACGCGTGCCTCTTGTGGGCAGGCAGCTCCTTCTCCAAGGTCTCCTCCAGCGCCAGGAAGTCGTAGCTGCCCAGCTCCCAGCTGGAGAGGAGGAAGACAGTCGGGGAAGCCACCCCTTCGGCCAGGAGCCGCCGGCAGCAGTCGTCCCGGATCTGCGTCAGGACCCCCTGCTCGCTGTAGCTTGCCGGCCGCCGCCTTCTGGCCGCGTCCAGGTCGGCGTCCACCTTGGAGCGCACGAGGTAGAAGCGCTTGCCCATCTTCTGGATCTCCCGGGCCAGCTGGGCGTGGTTGGCTCGGAAGCGCTCGGAGGCGATGAGGATGAAGAAATCATAGCGGGGGATGCCCACCCGCTCTAGGTAGGCGTGGGACTGGAACTCGGAGGTGCCGATGCCCGGCAGGTCCCACATCGTCACGTTGGGGTGCTTGGGGTGGGGGTACGGGGTCGGCTCCAGGGTGGTCTCCACCACCCCCGTGGCGGCCGCTCCCTCGTCATCATCCTGCAGGCCACGGATGGCGTTGACGAAGGAGGATTTGCCGGAGCCAGACTCCCCGGTCACGGCAATGTCCAGCTGGGCGTTCTCCAAGTCCTCCAGGCTCTCCAGGATCTTCGAGGCGGCTTCGTCCAGCCGTCCCCCTTCCAGGGCGTCTCGGAGCTCCGCGATGTCCTCGTCGGTGATGATGTCATACTCCTCCGTGAAGTCGGCGGAACGCTGGTCGCTCTCCGGGGGGGTCTGATCAGCCATGGGGCTTGGGAGAGCGCTTGGGGGGGCAGAGAGATGCAGAAGTGGGGGTTAATGTAGGGAAACAGAACAACGGGGCCTTTCCCCTCTAGATGACGCTGGCTCCTATCCAGCCCCAGCACGCGGACTGGCTGGCTTGGGGGCAGGGAATAGGGCATGGGGGCTGCTGGCCCTATTCCAGCCCAGGACAGGGGACTGGCTGGCCACTGGGGGGTGGGGGTGGGCAAAAGCCAGGAACCCAGGCCAGGGCACTGCTGGGCTGCGCTCTTCACCTGTCCCCACCCGCACCTTCGCCACACATCTCCTGAACGTGGCCCCCATCCCTGGGGGTTTAGGCAGAAAGGGGGGAGGGTTCCCAGTTTGCACCCCCCGGCCAGTCTGGGTTGGTCGCTCTCCGGCCCCGTGGGGCACTGCCTGGGTCCCCCCGGGGCACAGCCCCATTTGGGATGGTGGAAGGATAGATGGGGGGGTCCCCGCCCTGCTCTGATTCAGTCTGTCTCCATCTCTGTTTGCCCCCCGGCTCCTCTTCTGCCCCCCTGATTCCACCCCCGGCTCCCCCTTCCGACCCCTTTGCCCTCTGCTTCCCCCATTCTTCTCCCTCTGCCCCCCGGCTGCCCTCCCAGCTCCTCCCCGATTCCACCCCCGGCTCCCCCCTCCGTCTGCCCCCCAGCTCCTCCTTTGTCTGCCCCCCGATTCCACCCCCGGCTCCCCCCTCCGTCTGCTCCCCCTTCCGACCCCTTTACCCCCTGCTTCCCCCATTCTTCTCCCTCTGCCCCCCGGCTGCCCTCCGTCTGCCCCCCAGCTCCTCCCCGATTCCACCCCCGGCTCCCCCCTCCGTCTGCCCCCCAGCTCCTCCTTTGTCTGCCCCCCGATTCCACCCCCGGCTCCCCCCTCCGTCTGCTCCCCCTTCCGACCCCTTTACCCCCTGCTTCCCCCATTCTTCTCCCTCTGCCCCCCGGCTGCCCTCCGTCTGCCCCCCAGCTCCTCCCCGATTCCACCCCCGGCTCCCCCCTCCGTCTTCCCCCCCAGCTCCTCCTTTGTCTGCCCCCCGATTCCACCCCCGGCTCCCCCCTCCGTCTGCTCCCCCTTCCGACCCCTTTACCCCCTGCTTCCCCCATTCTTCTCCCTCTGCCCCCCGGCTGCCCTCCGTCTGCCCCCCAGCTCCTCCCCGATTCCACCCCCGGCTCCCCCCTCCGTCTTCCCCCCCAGCTCCTCCTTTGTCTGCCCCCCGAGTCTACCCCCGGCTCCCCCTCCCTCTGTCCCCCATTCCGACCCTTTTGCCCCCTGCTTCCCCCCATTCTTCTCCCTCTGCCCCCCGAGTCCACACCCGCGGCTCTCCGGCTGCCCCACCGGCCCCGGCTCCTTCCCTCGCCCCCTCCGGCAGCTTCCCGTCCGCCCCGTCCCTGCTTCCTCCCCCGACTGTCTGCCCGCCTCTGCCCCCTTTCCCCGTCTGTCCGTCTGCCCGCCTCTGCCCCCCGTCCCGGGGTTACCTCCCGAGTGGGGACAGATCCGTCCTTGTCCCACGCTGGGGGCGACCCGCCGGCTGGAGAGTTTCACTTTCGTTTCCTCTGTGTGTGTGTGTGTGTGTGTGTGTGTCGTTGCTGCCCCCTGCTGGACGGAAGGAGCCCTGCTCTGTATGTGTGTGTGTGTGTGTGTGTGTGTGTCGTTGCTGCCCCCTGCTGGACGGAAGGAGCCCTGCTCTGTGTGTGTGTGTGTGTGTGTGTGTGTGATTGCGCACACCCACCCCTGCTGGAAGGCATTAACTCGGCTGTGTTTGTCCCTGTGCCCCTCCTAGAGCAAATCCCCACAACCTCCGCCCCCTGCCCTGTCTGAGCCCAGCCCGCCGCTCATTTACCAGCTGCCGGCGTGTTTAACCTTGTGCCACCGGGCAGCTCACCCCGGCAGGGACCCACACGGCTCATCTCCTCCTCCAGCAAGGCCAAGCCCAGCTCTGTTCGCTGCACACAGCTAGGGTGACCAGATGTCCCGATTTTGGGGGCTTTTTCTTATATAGGCTATTACCCCCCCACCCCCTGTCCTGATTTTTCACTTGCTGTCTGGTCGCCCTACACACAGCAGATATCATCCCCTCCCCGCTGGGCCCTGGTCACTCAACAATCCAGCCTGCGGCTTGCTCAGAAAAACCAGTGCAGCTGTGCGTGCGTGAGACCCCTCGTGCCACCCACTCGTGCTCAACACCGGGAGGTGCGGCACTGTTCATTCACAGTCACTGGACGCGGCGGGATTCACAGAGCGACAGCGTTTATAACCCAGAAAACCCACCTACGCCGGCAGGCTGCGTTCTCCGTCCCGTGGGAGCCTCCAACATAAACTATAGCACTCGTCTTGCAAGGATTATTGCCTCTCCCCTCCCCCGAATTTCCTGCTACCGCGAATATTTAAAATAGATAAAAATGGGGCGGGGGGGGGGAATGTGTCACACACATAATTTGGCCGCACAACTGTGAACATATAAATGGGTAAAAATAAAATAACTTAAAAATACGGAGCGATATTATCCATCGAAATTGTATATAAACAAATCGATTTCTGCGGCGCCTGAATCTATCCTGTGTGTGGTGTCGGCCGTGTTGCGTGTTCCCTTACGTTCATTGTATCGCGTGTCGCAGTGTGGTGGGGTGTGTGCCCCACCCAGGCCCCGAACGGCTTCGTGTGGGCCTGAGATGGCGCCAGGCTGCACCGGCAGAGCCAGGGGCTGGAGCAGGCGGGTGAGTATAAAGAAGGGACGTGGGCAGCAGAAGGGGGCTGAGGGGAAGGAGTCTGCAGTCGCTCCCTGGGACTAGCAGGAGCCCACGGGGAAGGAGAAGCCCTGGGCCCTAGACTGGCTGGAGGAGGCTGGCAAGCAGCCGGGGAGGGTAGACAAGCCACTGGACTGGAGCAGGCCCAGAGAGAAGGGCTGGGTTTGGATGGCCAGGGGGCCTGCCTGTGGAGGAACAGCCCAAGGGAGCTGAAGGGGCTTAGAAGAGCCAAGCGTAGGGTGACCAGATGTCCCAATTTTATAGGGACAGTCCCGATTTTGGGGGCTTTTTCTTATATAGGCATCTATTACCCCCACCCCGTGCTGATTTTTCACACTTGCCATCTAGCCAACCGTGAGCGAGGCCGGGTTGGACGAGCCCAGGAAACGACAGGCAGGAGCGGCTGGTGGGGGCAGGTTCCGGTGTAGCGGGAGGGCCCGGTTTCCCCAGTGAAGGGGGCCAAGGCCGTCGGAAAGCCCAGAGGCAAAGGGGAAGCACCTCAACGCCACGTGGCTACGGCAGGAGGACATTGGCGACAGCAGGGAATTTTTCCTGGCCACGTGCAGTGTGGTCCCTCCAGCAAGACTGCCCCTCATGCTCTATACTCACTGTCGTCAGATGTTCGGCTGCGTGCGTGTGTTCTCCCTGCGTGGGGTCCCCGTCCTGCTTTGATTCAGATCTCCCAGCTCTGCGCAGGCGGCCGGCTCAGCAGCCCTCGAGGGAACGGCCCAATAAATCCACAGACTCGGTTCGTAGCGAAGGCACTCGGTCAGGTTTATTGTCAGCGAAGCACGGTGCTAAGGCCCTGGTAACACAGGTATGCCCCTTGCAATGAACTAGCTAAGTTAATGTCGGGACTTTCCATTATCTCCTAGGCCTGCCAAAGACTCTCCCTCTGTGTCTTTATTCACCCATACAAACAAGTTACGCATCACTCCTGACGTATTTGGGTGCCGCCTTCTGATGTATTTGGGTGCCACCCATTACCTTGTACATGTTGGTTTGATCAAAACATCTCTATTCATTGCCCTGTCATCCTGATCTTATCTTTCGGCTGGGTCAGCGTGTTCCTGTTCTCTTTGGGGGATGTGTTTGGTATCGAGGTGTTCGGGTATCACCTTTCCGGAATGTGCTTGCGTCCCTGTTCTTACGCCGGCACTACTTAGGAATGTGTGTTTCTGCAGGATTACCCCCGTGAGCAGGGCCTGCCTCTTGCTCATAGCTTAACTTTGCTTTATATCAGCAAAGTTTTCACTACTTTAGCCCAGGCCTCTGATACACGGGCTGATGTCTCAGGCTCTCTTCCTACGACATTCCCCCACTTTTTGTCTTTTTGCAGGGAGGATGTTCACCCATCGGCCCAGAAAAGCACAATTCATGGACTGAAGATGACCAGTGGGCTAAACACTGTTATGTGGCCACCTTACTTAACCATCCGTACATTCATCCCCCATCTGTCCAGGCCCGCTGACGGGGGAGGAGGGGCAAAGGGGGCAATTGCCCAGGGGCCTGGGCAATTTATAAGGGCCCGGGGGCCAACGCTGCTGCTGCGGTAGCATCGGCCACGGCCGGGAACCCCGGCTCAGGTCGGTGCTGAAGGAGCCGGAGGGAGCAGCGGGGGGCCTGGAGGGGGGACTACTGGCAGGAAGGAAGAAACAGGAAAAACAACAAACAGAGACACAGGGGTGGAGCTCTGTAGCCTCCAGGGGGAGCTGGGAGCCCGGGCTGAGCAGCGGGTCCTTCCCCAGCTGGGCCTGCGCCAGGGACTGACTGTGTACCCAGCCCGGGGGGACTTTCTCCAGCTGGATCTGGGGCCAGCGCTGGGCCAGCAGGACAGAGGCGCTGCACAAAGGCCTCGGGAGCCGCAGGTCTCGCAGCCCCTGGGGATCTGCTCCCGGGCGGGGCCCGCACCTGGGAGGGACCTGGACAGCGATGGAGCCATCCCACTCCCTGCGGCACAGCACCCCCTAGCGCCAGGCTGGGGCTTTGGGGCCAGCTCTGACTGCCAAGGGGAGAGTGCCCCCGACTGAGCCCCCTCAGCCTGAAATGTCCCAGATGTTTGCATGCCTATGCCCGGCTGCAGACCCTTGGGTTCTGGTTTATGGGTGTGCGGAGCACACTGAGATCCGTGGGAGTTGCTGCTTCTCAGTTCTGCCACAAACTAGCCCAGTGAACCATGGGTTAAATTCTCAGAGATGGAGGCGTCCAACATTCGGACCGTTTGGGGAAAGCCCAGCCTTGGACGCCCCTCCCAGGACTGCCAGGAGCCAGCTGGGTCATAGCCCCAGATAACAGCTCTCCTAACAAGTGGGGAACGTCTGGGCGTGTTTTAGAGAAACGTGAGACAGAGCATTGCATCTGTCCATACCCATGCACACACTCACTCACTCTGTCTATCCCCACACACCCCATCTATCTATCTATCTATCTATCTATCTATCTATCTATCTATCTATCTATCTATCTATCTATCCCCAGACACCCCCTCTATCTATCTATCCAGCCTCCATACACACCCATCTCTCTCTCTTTTCTTCCATTTCTCTATCCATCATTTCCCCTGTTTTGCTGTTTCAGGTGCCTGGACAACTTTTCGGTGTGGGTGTGGATGCGTGCGGGGGGGTGGGGGGGACGAGGGAGATTGGTTTTCTTTCTATCAAACGACAGCCCCTGAGTAGTGCTTTAATGAGCAGTTTTGCACCACAACTAAATTTGGCTACTTGACTGAAAGTGAATTAAATGAGTCTCTGTTCCAAATTCAGTGTTTTCCTTCTTTGTTCAGGCAATCCTGACATTTCTGGGGTTCCAGCCTCCAATCCCCGTGTCCGTCTGTCCAGTCCCGCTCTCTGGTATCTGCAGGAACTCAGAGCTGGCTGCAGCTGATCTGCCAGGAAAGGGTGCGGTTGCAAATTTCACAGGGCTGCTTTTCTCTGTAGCTTTTGCTTTCCATTAGACTCCAAAGAGGGAAGCAGCCAGGGCCCTGCATCGGGGAGTCTCTTGTGCTTCGCGGGGAACGTGCTGCTCGCTCGGGTGGCCGGTAAGAGTTTCTGCCCAGGTAGGGGGTTAAATTGCCCCCTCCCAGTTCCCGGAGCTGCTGCCGATCGCTGGCCGTGGTTGCATTAACAGCTGGGTATGTTTACGAGCTCACAGCGCTCCTGAGGCCTGGTGGGGTCTGGCCCTGGGCTGGGTTTCACTGGGCACTTTCCCAGGGCCCTACTCCTTAGCCGGGGGGAGATTAGCAAAAGGCAGGTGGGCGCCTTGCTCCCAGGGGAAGTTTGAACCACACGGGGAATGGGCAGGAGCGGAGAGGGTTGACTAGCCCATGAGCTCACCAGGGTGGGGTATGTCTGGGCTGCGTCGCGTGTGACAGGGCCCCAGTTCTGACTGGGGCTCAGGATATGGCAATCCGGAACTGATCAGTTATGATAATTAGGGACAGTAGCCCTTCCAACCTCCCCGCCCACACACACACGCACGCACACACTTGGATTTGCAGTGGCATGGGATCCCCATTCCCTTTCCCCCCAGGCACAGAGGCATTGGTGTGAGCAGTGGGATCCCCTAGAACTTACCCTCATCAGCCCAGGTGTCTGTGCTGGGGTGGTGATGGCAGAGGCAGGTCTGCTTTGCTCCTCCCCTTCTACCCCACACAGAGTCCCCTGCTGGGGTGGGGTGGGGTGGGGTAGGCAGGGAGTTAACACCCCAGTCAGATGCATTGAACAGCTACCCCCTCAAAGTGATGGGTTCAGGCTCTCTGCAGATTCAGGCAGCAGCCCTGCATTAGCTCAAATGTACCTAAATGTAATCATATTTCTGAGTTTTTCTCACCAGTCACTAGGGTTAGGAAATGACTCTCTCTTCTTTAGTAACTGATTGCAGCAGAATCTCAGCTATCAGCTGATGGACGCAGGAATTTACATTTACGATACCTAGGCCTTAATCCAGCCTTGAGTTTCTACTTGAGGTGACCGTTTTAAGTCACCTGTTTGTAAACCAACTCAGAGTAACGGCGATCTCCATTTCCTTCTCTGCGGCAGATGGAGGCTCTCTCAGCTCTGACGAAGGGCATTGACATTGAGTCAGACCCTAAGGGGTTTTTCAATGCAGCACTACAGGTGTATGAGAAATTCGTGGAGCTTTTCAAGGATGGAGGCCAGGAAGAGGCAGCCTCCAAAGCTCAGGAGGATCTGGAGTCGCTGGAAAACACCAAGCTCAACATTGCTGTCACGGGGGAGACGGGCTCTGGAAAATCCTCCTTCATCAATGCCCTCCGCGGTTTGGGTGCTGAAGATCAAGGCGCGGCTCAGACAGGGGTGATAGAAACAACGACAGAGGCGATGGCTTATCCCCATCCAAGCTACCTGAATGTGATCCTGTGGGACCTGCCGGGGATCGGGGCGATGGATTTTCGACCAGAGAGATACCTCCAGCAGGTGAATTTCAGACACTATGACTTCTTTGTCATTGTTGCTTCGGAGCGGTTCCGATCTAGCCACGCCGACCTGGCCCGGGAGATCCAGAGGATGGAGAAGAAGTTCTATTTTGTGCGCTGCAAAGTGGATGAAGACTTGGCCAACGCAAGAAGGGCTCATCCTCAAGCCCATGTCGAAGAGAATGTTCTCCAGAGGATCAGGGAGAACGCCAGGAAATGCCTGAGAGACCAAGGAGCAATCGACCCCCAGGTCTTTCTTCTCTCCAACTGGGACTTAGACCAGTATGATTTTCCCTTGCTGGAGGAGACTCTGGAGAAGGACCTCCCCCGTCTACAGAGACTTGTGTTCCTGCTCAGCCTGCCCAACTTCTCTCCGGAAATCATAGAGAAGAAGAAATCTGCTCTGCGTGGGCACTTATGGAAAATATCCCTGGTGTCGGCTTTTATCAATGTCCTTCCCATGGGAGGCGTCTCTCTCGCCTGTGATGTTGGCCTCCTGTTGGTATCCATGATCGCTTTCTACAAACAATTCAACCTTGACGATGACTCCTTAGCTAAACTGGCCAGGCAGGCTGGGAAGCCTGTCTCAGAGCTCAAGGCTGTTATCGTCTCACCACAAGGGGAAGTTCTCACCCAAGATGTATTAAAGAAGAAGATTGTCCAGGTTGGGTGTGGCCTCATCCGCTCAGTCGAACGATGCTTTGACCTCGTCCCAGTGCTTAGCACCCTGGCTGCAGCCGGATTGTCCTTTGCTACGTCCTACTCCATTCTGTCAAACTTCCTGGAGAAGGTGGCTGAGGATGCATGTAGGGTTCGCAAGAAAGCTCTGGAGTAAGATGGGAACGTGTCAAAATTGAGAAACAGAGATTTTGAATGCAAAGTGTTCAAAATTTTTTGGTTGGAAAATGTTGAAAGTTTGGAACCAATTCACACAGAGCATTTTTGTTTTGAATCACCATTAATTTGAGTCTGAAGTGGAATTTTAAATCAACACAAACATTTTCATTTCCAGATTTCCTGTGGGGAAATTGACATTATTATATCAGGGAGAGGAAAGGGCAGGAATGTTGGTGATTGAAATTGGGATCATTCAAATTAGACTGTGGAAAAAACACACTTGGAAAAAATCTCTTCCAAGAGAGAGAATTTGCTGAGCAGATATTCATTTTTCTTGTTTAAAAGGTGATGCACAAGGATCTGGTGGATTTTCGATCATTTGGAGTCTTTAAATCAAAATAAAGCATCTTCCTAAAAGATACACTCTAGGTGAACTGTGGGCTCAGTACAGAAGTAACTTGGTGAACGTCTCTGGCCGGTGTTATACGGGTGGTCAGCCTGATGTTCCAATGGTTCCTTCTGGCTTTCAGGTCTGGGAATCAACAATAAGAAAAGCAAGAGCTGTTTGGGGAATGTAGGGTTTTTTCCCTCCATGAAACTGTGTGTGTGTGTGGGGGGGGGGGTTGTGTTGGTTTTGGTCAAAATTCTGCATAAAAAATGTTCAGGATTTCGTCAACATCTGACTTTTTCCAGTGGTTTTTTTGTTTGTTTTGACAAAAGCTTGAAAAATATTTGAAAATGGATATTTCTGTTTTGATCAAAAGAACACTGGCAAAAAAAAAATTTTCTCCCAGCTCTAATGCAAACCTCTATTTCTTCACAAGCAGAGATCTCCACCACAGAGCTCTGAGTCGTCTCGTTTTCCACCTCTCCTCTCTCCTGTTCATCTGAAGTGTTGTTGAGTAAAGGTTGTTCTTGATCCATTTCATCTGTAAGCTCCAGCTGCTATCTTACCAGCCTTACAAAGAGGCAGGAACATTTGAAGAACCTTTACAATTCTCATTTGTGTCCTCCCCTGCTCCAATTCTCCCTTTCTGTCAATATTGGCTGGTGTATTTCTCCTTTTCCCCAGAAAGATGGAGTTACCAAATGGTGCTCTGGCTGGTAGATCACGGGATTTGGATTTTAAGCTCCCTGCTATGTCCAAGGAGGATCTAGAAGAGTTTCAGGTTGCCATCGATAGAGGAAACCTTTCAGCAGCAGCTTCCAAAGTGCAGAAATCCCTGGAGCTATTGAAAAATGCCAAGCTTGACATCGCCATCATGGGGGAGATGGGCACTGGGAAGTCATCCTTCATCAATGGCATCCGGGGTTTGGAAGATGATGATGAAGGTGCAGCTAAGGTTTGTGTCTTTGAAATGACAATGGCGCCAACTGCTTATTCTCTTCCCAAACACCCCATGTGAGGCTGTGTGACCTACCAGGAATTGGGACACCGAGATTCTGGCTTGACACATACCTCCAGCAGGTCAACTTTTCCCACTATGATTGCTTCATCATCATCGCTGCAGAGCGATTCAAATACACCCATGCTGTCCTGACCCAGAAGATCTAGAGGATGGGGAAAAAGTTCTGCTTTGTGCACTCCAAGGTGGACATGGACTTGTGTAACGAGAGAAGGAAAAAGAACTTCAGCCAGGAGGGTGCCCTGCAGAGAATCCGAAGTGACTGCATCGAGTCGCCGCAGAGACAAGGGGTGAGATCCCGACAGGCTTTCCTCATCTCCAGGTGGGAATTCGACCAGTACGATGCTCCCTGACTGCAAGAAGCTCTGGCAGATGAAGTCGATGCTCACAAGAGACGTGTTTTGCTTCTTGCCGTACCCGGCATTTTCAGACTCATCTTCGAAAGGAAGATGAAAGCCCTGCAGGGGCAGGTCAGGGTACAAGCCCGCACCGTCTCTGCTGTTTTTAATCCAGGTCCCTCCATTGATTGTGGCGTTCCCCAGTTGATAGACTGCATGTCAAGTTACTGCAAGAGCTTTGGCTTGGATGACGACTCCCCGGTTAACTTTGCCCAGCAGCTTGGGAAGCCTGTCATGGACTTGAGAGCTGTGGTAAGGTCTCCGCTAGGCAAAGAAATATCTAGTCATTTTACTTTGAATCTGCTGGCCAAGGCTAGAGCTGATTGCATGACGAGAACCAGGGGTATCCTCAGTGCGATACCGTTGGTCGGTGGTTTGGTGGAGGCACAGATGACTTTTTTGGTCACATGCACCGTCCTGCAGCGCTTTCTGGATAACGCGGCTGAAGATGCCCAAAGGGTCCTGATCAAGGCATTGGAGGCGGAAGAGAAAAAGTGAGTGCAGCAGTCTCAGCAGTTCAATAGTCCCCAGACAGAGACTCTCAAGGGAGCTGGAGACCAGCGACCAGAGTCTCTCACCCACTGGAAAAAGTTATGAGGATTAATCACTTGTATCAGTGCCTCCCCCCTCCCTCCCAGTGCCTCCCGCCCGCCGCGATCAGTTGCTCCGTGGCATGCAGGAGGCGCTGAGGGGGAGAGGGAAGGCGTGAGGGTGTGGTGCACTTCGGGGAGGGGGCAGAATGGGGTGGGAAGAGGTGGGGAGGGGTGGAGTGGAGCGGGGGCGGAAGAGGCAGGGCGGGGGTGGGGTCTTGGGGGAAGGGTTGGAGTGGGGGAGGTGCTGGGGCAGAGCTTGGGGGTCAAGCACCCCAGCGCATTAGAAAGTCGGCACTATGGTCTTGTGATTAATGCACAGGCCTGGAGCTCAGAGGATTCTAGTCTGATGGCGGGGAAAATCTATGGGTCAGAATCTCCAGCTGCTGTGAACGGGCCATGGCTCCATTGGAATCAATGGGGCCAGATCCCAGCTGGGGTCAATGGACTGTAGCTCCATTGGAGTTAATGGGGCACTCAAACATCGTAAGCATTATTAATAATTATTTTATTCTTTAAAATATCAGTTTAATGAGATCAGCAGAGTTTTACACCAAAGGTGAATCTGGGCGAATCATAAAACTAAGAAGAACTTAGTGTAACACCAACAGACCCCGGTCGTTGGTGGGTGGGATCGAACCTAGAATCTCTGAAGCTTAGTGCATGAGCTAAAAGCCACATGTCCCTTAGCTAAGACTGTAGAGCAGACTCATTAATCTATCTCTAAGTCGTCTCAGTGCCACTAGAGAGGACAGAGCACCGCACCCAGGATGTGTGTGGGTTACATAAGCAGGGTTTGAGATGAGGACATGGGTGCTGCCTGCATCCCAGAATGCTCCAGCCTATGTTATCTCACCAGCTCTGTGGGCTTATGGGTGTGATGAAGGCTGAAACTCCTCGCTCATTGCTACTGACTGCAGCTTATCATTAACTATTATTGGTTGAAAATTTGTCATCCAATCTGGTTTTGAAAGAGTCAGATTTTCTTTTCTTAAAAACATCCATAATTACAAAAAACCCACCCAAAATATTTTGTCTTGGAAGGGCAGCTGCACTGCCTCATAGGCATGCGTCTGACAAAAGTGGGTATTCACCCACGAAAGCTTATGCTTCAATACATCTGTTAGTCTTAAAGGTGCCACATAGAAGTTGTAGTTCATTTCCCTCATGTCCTCATTCTCCTCGATGAGTGAGGATCCCCGGCTGAACTACATCCCCCATGAGGCACTATGCTGAGAGGCTCCAGTGATGTTCTGCCTCTCTCTCTCTCCAAGAAGGGAAAGTGTGGTGCATCATGGGAAATGTAGTCCAACCAGGGAGTCTGGTCTATAATGGTGAATGGGGGCATGAGTCACCTGAACTACAACTCCCATGAGACATCACAACAGGATTTCTAAATCAAAATATTTTGGTTCATGCTTTTTTTTGCAGACCCTTCCCATTTACTAACCATAGTTATTAATTATGTATATTACAGTGGCACATACATAGATTAAGGTTGCCTTGCGCTAGATGCTGTAGAGGAAGAGTTATAGCCCTTGACCTAACTAGACAAAGGGTAGAAAGAGGAATAGAACCAACGTCTTCTAAATCTCAGTGTGACCCACTGGGCCACGGAGGGCCTGGTGCACTGTGACAATGACTACAATCTTTTTCTTCTCTTCCCTTCCCCCAGAGAGATGGATGCTACTGGAGAAACTTCGTCTGGTTTATTTCAAGATCGGGATGTTAAACTCCCTGGTATGTCCGAGGAGGATGTTGAAGAGCTAAAGGCTGCCCTTGAAACAGGGAACCTTTCAGAAGCAGCTCAAAAAGCACACGAGGCCCTGGAGCTGTCAAAAAACACTGAGCTCAACATCGCCATCACGGGGGAGTCGGGATCTGGGAAATCGTCCTTCGTCAACGCCATGCGGGGCTTAGCCGACGATGACAAAGGAGCAGCCGAGGTTGGCATCACAGAAATGACAACAGAGCCAACCGCTTATCTGCATCCCATGCTCTCCAATGTGAAGATGTGGGACCTGCCTGGGATTGGGACTCCAAGTTTCCGGCCTGACACCTACCTTCAGCAGGTCAGCTTTGCCCGCTATGACTTCTTCATCATTGTCACTTCGAAGCGCATCAGATCCTGTAATGCAGACCTGGCCCAGGAGATCCAGAAGATGGGGAAGAAGTTCTACTTTGTGCGCTCCAAAGTAGATGAGGACTTGAGAAATGAAAGTAGAAAAAGAAACTACAATCAGGAGACCACCTTACAGACAATCCGAGACTACTGTGTGGATAGGCTGAGGAGAGAAGGGGTAAATTCCCCACAGGTTTTCCTCATTGCCAGTTGTGAATTCGACCAATATGATTTTCCTCAACTGCAGGAAACTCTGGCAAACGAACTGGACTCTCACAAGAGACACGTTTTCCTCCTGGCGCTTCCCAACATCTCAAGGCCAATCCTGGTTATGAAAAAAGAAGCCCTGAAGAGGCAGATCTGGAAACGAGCCCTGAAGTCATGCGCCATCGCAGCTGTTCCCATCCCCCACCTCTCCGTCTCATGTGATGTTGACATCCTGGTGGAATCCATGACCGAGTACTGCAAAGTCTTCGGTTTGGATGAAGAATCCCTCATTAAACTCTCCAAACAGGTCAGGAAACCCGTGTCTCAGTTGAAGGATGTGATCAAGACCCCGTTGGCCAAGGAAATATCAAGAGAAGATGCTTTGGAGCTGCTGAGCAAGGTTACAGGTACAATAAGTCCATTCGTCGATGTTCTCTTCCCTCTTGGTGGTTCCTTGTTCAGCCGATGCGGGCTGATGGATGATTCCATTATAAATATTAAAAAGTACATAAGCCTCGTACCAGTCTATGGAACCCTCCTAGCTGCAGAGCTCTCATTCCGAGCTACATACAACGCCCTGCATTCCTTTCTGGAAGGCGTTGCTGAGGATGCCCACCGGGTGCTCACCGAGGCTCTGGAGGTGGCAGAGAAAAAGTCTGTTTAGTGGCACCGGGGAGGATGGCGTTGCAGTCAGAGTGTTGGAGTGTGACTCAGGAGACCTGCCTCCACCACAGCCTGCCTGTGGGACCTTCATCACGTCTAGTCATCTCTGTGCCTCAGTTTCCCAGCCTATAACATGGAGAGAATAATCCTTTGTCTATTTAGACTGTAAGCTCATTGGGGGCAGAAACTGTGTCTCCCTCTGTGTCTGTGCAGCGCCCGGCATAATGGGGCCCTGATCTGGGTTGGGGTTTTAGAGAGATGTTTGTTGAAGATTAGAATTTAGAGACGCTCCCACATAATGAAGTGAATTATGAATGCAGGAATTTAGTGATGTGCCCTGGAAGCTCGGTTGAGAACCCAGTACAGCTGTGCACAGCAGTTCGAAAGCAAACTAGAAGCTCTTTAGTTTGTTTTGTTAAAGTTGTATTCCTGTGTGTCACAGACGCACAGGACTCATGCTCTCTCGGCTTCGTACGGTTCCTGGGAGTAACCCCCTTCAGTGTGACAGCCCTACTCGGGGGTCCACACTCTCTCTCGGGGGTAAAGCCCTGGACTCCAGCGCCTCCAGGAACCGCACCTCTCTGAGCCTTCAGCAAACCTGGTTCTGCCGTGGGTCCCCTCAGGCCTCCACACCCAGAGGGAATAATGCCCCCCTGTTCTCTAGCCCGGAGCGACTCTCAGCCAGTGTAAAACAGGAGGTTTATTGAGCATTTGAACTCAGCACAGGAAACTCTCAGGGCCACAGTCCTGGCTTCCCTCAGCACCATACATCTAGATCTGTCCTGTCTCCAGGTGGGCTCTGCCTGCTCTCTCCTTATACAGCAGACAGAAACGATTACAGGTCCAGACAGATTAAGAATAGAAAAGTGGGGGCCATAAAGATAAAACAGACAGAAACGAGGGTTTCACAACCACAATCATTGAGAAGTGATTTCTTGCCAGACAGGATGCTATCCAACTAAAGCCTTGTCTACACTGCCACTTTACAGCGTTGCAACTTTCTCGCTCAGGGGTGTGAAAAAACACCCCCCCCCCCGAGTGCAGCAAGTTACAGCCCTGTAACGTGGCAGTGTAGACAGTGCCCCAATGCTGGGAGCTACAGGGGGTGGGTTTTTTACAGTTCTGGGAGCGCTCTCTCCCAGCGCTGGTGCCGCGACTACACAAGCCACATTGCTAGTGAAGACTAGCCCTGTTTTCTTTAACCATCTTAAGATGTGTTTCTTTATCTGGTGGTGATGGGCACTATCAGGACAGGATTGTCTTCCTAACAGCCTGTGATAAATGAAAGGGGGGAAGAGGGGATAGCTCCCTTTTGTGGACACCCAGCCAGCCAGTAGCTATAAAATCCCTCTTAGTAGCTGTTCTCTACTTGCTCTACCTGTAAAGGGTTAAAAAGTCTCACTGCTTGCATAGATAAAAGGAAGGGAGTGGGCCCCTGGCCAAAAGAGCCAATGGGAAGGCTCAAACTTTTTAAAATTGAAAAAAGACCCCCCTTTTGTCTGTCTGTTGTTGTTGTCCGGGGAGAGGCGGATGGGGCAGAGCGATGCTGTAAGAAGCTTGGGCCAGGTAAGAAAAAGTCATCAGTCTCATACCTAGAAACTGCTCATTTGAAACCCCAGCTATGTAAGTGGATCAGGGAATGTCTAGGAAGACAAGATTAGGTTTAGCCCTTTTATTTCTTAATGGCTTGTGGATTCCTCTTTGCTAACCCCAGGTGCTTTTGTTTTGCTTGTAACCCTTAAGATGAACCTGAAGAAAGCTATCCTCGGTGCTTAATCCTTGTAGTTGTTTTTTTTAAACCTAGCAATAACCTGAGTTCCCAGATGTATTTTCTTTCTTTTTTTTTATTAATAAAATTTACCTTTTTAAAGAACAGAATTGGATTTTTGTGTCTACGAGGTCTGTGCCCGTATTGTTTATTTGGCCGGTGGCAACAGCTGATTTCCTTTGTTTTTCTTTCTCAGCTCTTCCCTGGAGTGGAGGTGAAAGGGATTGAGGGGACCCACAGGAAGGAATTCCCAAGTGCCCCTTCTCGGGCTCTCAAAGGGTTCTGCTCTTGGGTGGTGGCACAAATACCAATCCAAGGTCAGAGAAGAGCTGCAAACTTGGGAGCTGAATACCAGCCCGGAGTGGCCAGTATTGTTAGAATCCTTATGGGCCCCACTTCCTGCACTCAAAGTGCCAGACTGGGGAATCAGCCCTGACACAGCCCAATAGCCCCTTATGTCAGTGTGGCTGGTTTGGGAGGTGAGGATGTGACCGTTCACTTCCCGGCTTATAGCTGCCCCTGCTGCTTGGTCAAAGGCCTGAGCCTAAGAACCAGGCCTCAGACTCTCCTAGTGAGAGAAGGCCCATACACAGACGGACTGTGAATTTGATTCTTTGTTTTATACCCTTGTCACTAGCTAGTGCTAAAAATACACCTAAGTTCTTAAAGTATAGGCCTGTACAGGCAGGCCTGAATATCTATATCCTAACACTCCACCCCTTTCTTTTCTTTTGGGATCCTGCTGCCCGGGTATCCCTGGGAAAGCATAGGACATACAGCGACACATTTCCTGATAGGGCCAGGCATCGAGGTGGAAGGTGTCGATGCTCCATCTGTCCCACTGCCCCTGGTGTGGTACAATGCCCTGCACCTTCTCTGGTACGAGCATACCACACCTATTCCAATTAGTGTTCCAGACTTCCCATTATAGTGGGCCTGAGAAGGTTGGGTCTGAGTTGTCTAGTACACTAGGGGGAACGGCCTATTACATTACTTATAGGTTATAATTAGTGGCCGTTCTTTAGAGGGTTGTGCCCCTCTTGACTGTTCCATATGCAACGAAGCACAAGTATACTTAACAATACACCAGTTGCCATGATAATTAACAGCAACACCGAGAGTCCTGACCACTGTAGTATAGTCCAACATCCCAACCACCACCAAAACCACTGCTTCTCCTCCTTCGACAGGGTTAAAATTCTGTCAACGCCATCCTGACGTGTGTATTGTAAGTGTGTCCAACTATTGGCGGTCGCGGTGAGTTGCTCCTGCAATCTTTCTGTACTCTGGTCCATGTTGTGTGTCCATTGAATATCCACAATGAAATTCAGTGCTGTCCGCACCAGTTCAACTATTTGGTATGGGATGGGGTAACAGGTGCTGGTTCGATTGTGCACAGCAATGGGTTCCACAGATCCATTCGTGCACCATAGTCCTGATGGCAGTGTGTAGATGTGTGTAACTGTGCGATGCTGGTGCAATTGTGTCCCCAAGTGTTGTGTACATTTGTAGATA